>NC_133658.1:910049723-910349723 GCF_037893015.1 Macrotis lagotis
TGACTATCTATGAACTAACAAGAGACAGAGAATGTTGTGAGATGTAAAGTGGATAATTATTATATTAAATTAAAAAGGTTTTGTACAAATAAAACAAAGATAGCCAAGATCAGAAGAAAAGCAGAAACTGAGGGGAAAAAATTTATAGAAAGTTCTTCAGATAAAGGTCTCATATCTCAAATATATAAAGAACTTTCTCAGATCTATAAGAATGTGAATCATTCCCCAGTTGATAAATGGTTGAAGAATGCGAACAGATGATATTCCAATGAAGAAATCAAAACAGTTTATAGTTATGAGAAAATGCTCTAAATCATTGATTAGAGAAGTGCAAATGAAAACCATCTCAAGATATTATTTTATACAAACCAGATTAATTAAAATGATAGAAAGGAAAAGAGACAAATGTTGGAGGAGATGTGGAAAAATGGAGATCTAAATTCATTGTTGGTGGATCTATAAGCTGATCCAACCAGTGTGGGGAGAGATTTGGAATTATGCCCAAAGAGCCATTAAATTGATTATACCTTTTGATCCAGCAATACAACTATTAGGTTTGTTTCCCAAGATGATTAGGGGAAAATAGAAAAGAATCTACAAAAGAATCAAAAATACTTATAGCAGCAACTTGTGATGGCAAAGAATGGTGGAAATTGTAGGGATGCCCATCGATTGGGGAATGACTAAACAAATTGTGGTTTATGTTCATGATGGAATATTACTCTGCTATAAGAAATGATGAACTCAATAATTTTTAAATTTTATTTTATTTTATTTTATTTTATTTTATTTTATTTTATTTTATTTTATGAGACAATGGGGTTTAAATGGCTCATCCGGGGTCACACAACAAGTAGTATCAAATGTATAAGGCCCTATTTGAATTCAGGTCCTCCTGATTCCAGATCAGGTGCTACCTAGCTGCCCCTAGCTCAATGATATTGGAAAAACATGGAGAGACCCCCATGAAATGAGCAGAACCAAGAGAACACTGAATATAGTAACAAAAATACTGTTTTAAGAACAGCTTTGAGTAACCAAGTCATTCTGACTATAATAAATACCCAAATTGACCTCAAAGATTCTATGAAAGAAAATGTTTGAATCCAGAAAGGGATATCACCATGGTGTAGGGAATGATGAGCTGGTTGATTGAGGAAAACAGGGCAAGTTTGGACTAAGAAAGGAAGATTTTTCCACTATCAGAGAAACAAATGATAGGAGGAAATAAGGGTAGTAAGGTCTTACATATATGTGTATATATATGAGTATGTTTATAAGATATATATATGTAAATATACACTTATGTGTATGTATATGCATGCACATATATTTATATATACATAATCCATGTTAATTGCAGCCTTCTTTGGAGTGAGAAGTAGAGAGGAAAAAAAAATAAAGTAGAAAGTGCCTAGCAGAGAAGAAAAGAAAACCAGAGCCAACAAAAGGACAGGACAAAAAAATCAAAACCAACTAATCTGGTATGTTCAAAAGGGGCTCCTCTTCATTTCAGAATTTGACTTGATTATCATTATCTCAATGACTGAGGTGCCTTCCACCTTCAATGAAAGGGAAGAGTCAGTCACCCCTTTGCACCCAAGGGAGCAAAGAAAAGCTGGGAAGCTTTGAAATAATGTGTAGTATTTATTATATAGATTTTCTTGAAATGGAAATTGTTTTATGTGAAATCCCCTCTACTGCGTTCATGACTATTTTTTTTTTTACTTTTATTATTTTGTATTTAAGGGTAAAATTTTAAAAAATTACAAAAAAATCAAAGTATAGGAAAGGGAAAGATCCTAAATTGGAGGGAAAACATCACAGATTAAATTGCTATTAAAAAATAAGACAAATAAGAAAGCAACTGATGGACTAAATTTCTTATCTATACATAACCCTTATGAAAATCAGTTGGGGAAATGGTTAAACAATTTGTGAAATAAGATTGTAATTATTTTTTGCACTGTAACAAAAATATAGGCAGACCTTTACACTGATGCTGAATGAAGTAAACAGAATTAGGAAAGCTATATAAATGTGGACTACAATAATGTAATTAAAAAGAAAAAGAAAAAAAGAATTTAAGATTCTTTAAGAATTCAAGATTAAAGAAGTTAAGATTCTTTAATTCTCATGAAACTTAAGATTAATGGCATGGTAATTGTCTCTAAGTATCTGAAGGACTGTCACCTGAGAGGGGGGTTGGAGATGGTTGACTTGACCACAAAGGACAGAGAGACAGGAGCAGGAGGAAAAAGTTACCCTGGGGCAGATAGAGTTTCTCACAAATTATCCCCTCACCCTTGGAGTCAGACAATGTGGAAATGAACTTCCCTGGGAAATAGTGTGTCCTCCCTTACTAGAAGTCTCGAGACAAAGGTTGGGTTGCCAACTGAGCTCGTCTGTTTAGCAGGGGTTCCTTTTTCATTTATGAATTGGACTGGGTTATCATTATCTCAATGACTGAGGTGCCTTCCGACTTCAGTGAAAGGGAAGAGTCAGTCACACCTTTTACATTCAGTTCCATTTTCTGACTCTTGCCCAGAGAAAAGAGAACTGTTTCCCTTTCCTAGGCTTTGATATGTATTTTCAGTCACTGAATCTCCCTGGAAGGGGGATGGGTTGTGATTTGGGGGCTAACTCTGGCATATGTGTTGTGTGGGGCAGGTATTTTGAAGAAATTAGAAAATGGTGAAGGTTGTGTGGGAGAGCTAGGAGCCTTACTTCCCTAGATACCTCCACAGTATACTTGTCTCTATATTTCTCCAGATAAAATTTGGGGTCTGACCTCCTGCTCTGACACCTCAGATCATGCCTCTCCTGACCCTAATGGTGATTGCTCTGGTGACAGGGTGAGCAATGATGTGAGCAAAGTGGTGATGGGTGAACTATCCAAAACTTCATCTCTCCTCTCTCCCCAGTCCTCACATATCCCTGCTCTCTTCTAATTTTCATTCCTAATAAGTCCTTGGATTAGGCTTAAGTCTGTTTTCTTCACTTCCTTATCACTTTATTCCCCACTATCCATATCCATATCCTCTCCCTCCCTTCCAGTCTTTTCCCCAGATGACTAACCCCAGTCTTCTTCCTAGGTCGTGGCAGAGCAGAGACAAGAATTATAAAAGGGTATGAGTGTCAAGCCCACTCCCAGCCTTGGCAGGTCGCACTGTTCCAGAAGTCTCGTCTACACTGTGGGGCTACCCTCATCAACCGACAATGGCTACTCACCGCAGCTCACTGCAAGAAGCCGTGGGTGCGGGGGGGTGGGAGGAGAAGGCTGGGTTCAGGGATGGGGATGAGACTTGGATGGTATTAAGGATGGGTTGGAAGAATGAGTTCAGAGATAGAAATGGGGAAGGAGGGAGAACTGGAGATGGGGTGGGGAATGGGAATTGGGAATGAGGATGGAGAAGGGCTATTTTTCTTCCTTCTCTTGATTCAACTGACATATATCTGTGTATGTGTACACATATATCACATATGTATATGCTTATCTACAATATAAGTATATGTCTCTTTTTCTCATATACCCCTTTATTTCTTCCTTGATTGTTTCTCTATCTTCTTTCTGTCTCTGTATTTCAACCCTAATCAATCTCCCTCTCACATCCCACTCTCTTTCTCTTCCCACATCTTTCTCCACCATAACTGTCAATCTATCTCCCCCATTTCCAACCCTGTGTCTCTCCATTTCTCTGACCAGCATCTTTCATGCCACCAGCTCTTCTTTTCCCATCTTGAACTCCCTTGGCTTTCTTCCCCATCTTTCCATCTCTAACATTTCCTTAATATCTTTCCTCTATTTCTAAACCTGCTTTCTTCCTTTCCATCTCTGTCCCCCACCTCTCTCTTTCTCTGTATATATATATATATATATATATATATATATATATATATATCATCTCTAATCTACTCCAAGTCTCCTAAGTCTTTCTTTTCTTTATCCCTCTTCCTAACTCGTCACAATCTATAACTTGGTATCTCATATTTCTTCTCCACCAGAATCACAGAATTTCAGAGTTGGAAGGAACCTCAGAGACCACGTGGTCCAACTGATTCCTGAAAAAGAGTCCTTGCTACAGTCTACCCAACAAATGGTCATCCAACCTCTCTCTGCTTGACAGCTTCCAGTGAGGGAGAATCCCACTCCCCTCCAAAGTCACCCATCCCACTTTGGGATAACTCTAGTGTCAATAAGTTTCTCCTGACCTTGAGCCTAAATTTGGCTCTTTGTGACTTCTACCCATGACTTTTATCCATTGGTCCTAGTTCAGTCTGCTCCATGCAAACAAAATCAGTCTGTCTTGTCCACATTGCAGTCTCCAAATATGTGTAGACAGCTATCATGTCTCCCTCTCCTCTTCTTCCCCCATTTTCTTCAACTAATCTTTATATGACATTGACTCAAGAGTCTCTACCCTTAGAGTTTCTGTCCTTTAAATATTATCTAGCTTATGAGTAGCCCCAAATTTTGGTACCCAGAACTAAATATAGAAAAGTCTGATTAGGGAAAAGATCAGTGGAACCGTCATCTTCCTATTCCTGAAAGCCCTGCCTTTCTTTCCCAAATCACATTAATATTTTTGACTGCCTCATCACATTCTGATTAATTCTCTCCATCTGTGCCATCTCCATCTTGTATTTGTGAGCTGAATGTATGAAGAGATATGACTTTCCTCTTCTCCCTCTTAAATTTCACCTGATTGGATTTGACCCAAGATTCTAAGCCCCAAATTCTAGACCCAAGGTATTCTTTTGCATCCTGATACTGTCATCCAATGTATTGGTCATCCTCAGTTTAGAGTCATCTGCAAAATTGGTAATCTTGGCATATATCCAAGTCATTGGTCAAAATGAGAAGCAACACAGTATCAAGAACAGATTGCTCATCCCACAATTGAGTCCTCTATGAAAAGTCCCATGGAGACATTTTTGGGTCCATCCATTTGACTAGCTCTGAGGCCATCCAATTGCGCTATCTAGTCTCCATTTTTCTCCTCTCTCATCTAAAGGAACAACATAAAAGACTTTGTCACACATTTTGTCACACTCTAGGTAAAACCCATCTATAACATTCCCTTGATTTCCTATACCAGTAACTTGTACAGATAGTTTATGACAACATGGTCTGCTTTGCAATAAAACCATGTTGGCTTTTTGTTCGTTACTTATTTTTTTCTATGTGTTTACTAATCATCCCTGTGATGACTCATTTTGGTATTTCCCAGGAATCATGGACCTATAGTTTTCTGATTCTGCCCACTTTCATTGAAACAATATATTTTCTCCAGGCTTACTATGTCTTTTCCCTTTTAAAATCTGTCCTTGTCATTTCTTTTTCTCTCTCTCCTTGTCTCTGCTGTTCTTTCCTTTCTTCCTCATTCTCAGTTCTTCTACCACTTCTCTCTCTCTTGCTTTCCTTTCTTCTCTGTTTCTCTCCCCCAACTCTAACCATTTTCTCCAATTTTGCCCCAGTTGTCCCACCCCCATCTCCCCTTATTTTGTTCCTCCAATTCTAATCTCGTCATCTCTATTTTTCCTTTCTCTTCTCCACCTGTAGCCAGTACTGGGTATACCTGGGGGCACATAACCTTCAGCGACCAGATGGTTGTGAGCAGAGGAGGATGGCAACCTTTTCCATCCCTCACCCTGGATTCAACGGCAGCCTCCCCAACAAGGACCATCGAAATGACATCATGTTGGTGAAGATGAACAACCCTGTGATGCTGACTAAGGCGGTGCAGCCCTTATCTCTTCCTGAACATTGTGCCACACCTGGCTCTCGATGCCTCATCTCCGGCTGGGGGCACCACCACTAGCCCCCAGTGTAGGGGTCCCTCTGAGGGATGGGGACAGAAATGGGTGGACAGAAAATACATGGGGAGATATAGTGATGCAAAGGGATATACAAAAACCCAGAGACATCTGGGGAGACAGGGAAAGATCTTAGATATATACAGAAACAATCAGATGTAAAGAAACATAAAAAGTTACCAGGGGATACTCAAGAGTACACTGGGAAGCTGAGAGACAGAGGGACAAGCAATATGACCAGAGAAGGGAATACATGGGAAGGTATAGAAAGAAAAAAAGGAGACATGAGACATGGGGGAGATACAAGGAGACAAAGGGGTGAATATGGGAAGACTTATGGGAACCCTGAGAGAATTCAGTGAGGGTAGTACTGGGGGGCTGAAGGGTTGGTAGAGAAAGTTGTAAAAAGAGGAGGATAGAAGATTCATAAATATCTCAAACTGGAAATGCCTATTGTGAACAGGGTAGGAGGGTACCATCTCTCAAACCCAACCATCCTACAGACAAATCCATGCCCTTTGGGAACTGTAGGTTCCTTGCTGAGGGCTCAGTGTAGTGTGGGATGGGCACTAGTAAGAGAGGACTGCTTGACTCATGCCCAACCTCTCTGCCTCCACAGTGACACTCCCCCATACTCTTCGATGTGCCAACATAACCACCATCGATCACAGGGAGTGTGAAGCGGCATATCCTGGGAACATCACGAGACACCATGGTTTGTGCCAGCGTCAAGGAGGAGGGCAAGGATTCCTGCCAGGTCTGCTGAAAACATAAACCCAGTCCCTAACAACATTCTTTCCCCACCCCATTCCACTCCTCACTCCTAAATCCATTCTCACACCCATCCCACCCCCTTCATTCCCATCCCTATCTCTATCCCCATGGCCATTCTACCTCCCTCAATCCCATTCCTATCTCCATCTCCATAGCCATTCCACTTCCTTCCTTCCCATCTCTATCTTTATCCCCATGACCATCCCACTTCCTTCATTCCATCCCTAGCAATCCTTATGACCATCTCACCTCCTTCAGTCCCATCCCTATCTCCATCCCCACAATCATACATCCACTTCCTTCATTCCCATTCCTATTAACCCTTATGCCCATCCCACCCACAGTCATCCCACCTCCTTCATTCCATCCCTATCTCTATCCCCACAGTCATCCCACTTCCTTCATTCCCATCCCTATCAATCCTCATGGCCATCCCACTTCCTTCATTCCCATCCCTATCAATCCTCATGGCCATCCCACTTCCTTCATTCCCATCCCTATCAATCCTCATGGCCATCCCACTTCCTTCATTCCCATCCCTATCAATCCTTATGGCCATCTCACCTCCTTCAGTCCCATCCCTATCTCCTTCCCCACAGTCATACATGCCACTTACTTCATTCCCATCCCTACCAGTCCTTATGCTGATCCCACTTCTTTTGTTCCCATTCCTATCTCCATACCCTTAGCCAACCCACCCCCTTCATTTCCATCCCTATCTCCATCTCCATGATTATCTCCCCCTTCATTCCCATCCACATCTCCATCCCCATAGCCACCCCAACCCCTTCATTCCCATTTCTATCTTCATCCCCATAGCCATTCCACCTTCTTTCTTCCCAACTCCATCTTTAGCCCCAAGACCATCCCACCTCTTTCATTCTCACTCCACCTCCATTCCCATGACCACACCACCTCCTTCATTCCAATCCCTACTTCCATCCCCATGGTCATCCCACTTTCTTCATTCCCATCCCTATGCTCATCTCACCTCTTTTGTTCCCATTCCTATCTCCATCTCCACTGCCATTCCACCTCCTTCATTCCCATCCCTATCTCTATCCCACTTCCTTCATTACCATCCCTACTAATCCTTATGCCCATCTGACCTCCTTCCTCTCCACCTCTAGTCTCCATCCCCATGACCATTTCACCTCCTTCATTCCCATCCCTATTTTCATCCCCTTGGTCATCTCAGTCCCTTCATTCCCATTCCTATGTCCATCTCCATGGCCATCTTTAGATCAGTTTCACTGAGGCCAACTTTCTCTAACTTTTCCCATAGGGTGATTCAGGGGGACCCTTGGTGTGCAATGGAACACTTCAGGGCATCATTTCCTGGGGTCAAGACCCCTGTGCTGTCACCCGGAAGCCAGGTGTCTATACCAAGGTCTGCAAATATGTGGATTGGATTCAGAAAACCGTCAAGGACAATTAACCCTAACCAAAGACTATTTCCATCCACCTTCTTCCCGCATGCCTCCCCTACGTGTCTACTTTATTCGCAATAAATAATCCTGGAAAGTTTCTGTTTTTTTTTAAAAAAATAAATCCATGCTTCCCCACTTGCAAAGGAAGATAACCAGGACTCAGTGTCCTGAGAGACAATCTGGCTTAGTGGATAAAGCTCAATTTGGAGGCAGAAAGACCTGGGTCAAATTCTTGTCTGAACTTTTACCGCCTTCAGACAATTGAGCACCTGACACACCCATGTCTCCATTTTCCCTCTATAAAAAATAAGTGAAGGTGGGGGTGGGGTGGGGTATCCCTTTGGAATTCTAAGATTCTCTTTCCCTATTAGGAAAGGTAACGGGTTATTGTCTCAGCCTTGAGAAGGGAGTCTCCTAGGCCTAGGCACTGCCTCCTATCTCTGTTATCCTATGTAGAGGGCAGTCAGTCCTCCACTTACTTACTGAAGAACAGGTAGGGCAGCAGTGTGGTCTGCAGGAATAGGGCTGTATTGGAAAGTCAGCCAGGGGGGAGAAGACTTCTCCTTCAATAACCTCTGAAGCAGCAGTGTGCCCGGGAGCAATTCATTCTTCTCTCTAGAGCTCAGCTAGCTTCCCTCTTAAAATAAGGAGCCTTAGAACAAGAAAGAGGCAGATAGAAGACTCTCAAGTCTTTTAATATTCTAGTCTCTCTTGGAAAAGGGATTGGAATTTTGCTTGACCCAAGCAGTTAAGATTCTAGAGCAGTGGACTCAAGTTGTAAAGACTCAGGTTGATGGTAGAATGAACTGCCTTGAAGGTGGTAGGCTTTCCCTAACTCGTCATCTTCAGGATGAAATAAGCAATTAGGAGCACAGTGTCTAGACGAATGACTTAGAATCAGGGAGAATTGAATTAAAATTCTGCCTCAGTTACTTCCTTAGCTGTATGACTCTGGGTAAATCATTTTACTTCTGCATGCCTCAGTTTCTTCCTCTGTAAAATGGAGGTCATAATAATACCTAGCTTATAGGATTGCTGTTGATCAAATGAGGTAGTATATACACAGTTCTATATACAAATTAACAATTATTAAGACTACCTGTTGGGTATATGCAGAGGAGATCATTGTTCAAGGATAGGATGGACTAGTTAGGCTCTAAAGTCCTGTCTAACTCAGACATTTTGTGTCTTTATGATCCTTTGTTCACTTGTGCCCTTTGGAGGGATCAGACTAGAAGATCAAATTGGAAAGTGGGGAGCTAGAGTGGGGTAGTGGAAAGAATGATAGATTGGTGGCCAGAGAATCTGAGGGATTGGATTCCCTGTACTCCCTGGGCAATCTTGGGCAAGTCTCTTTTCCTTTGTGGTCCCAGTCTTTTCATCTATAATAGAGCCCATTGGACTCAGAACCTTTGAGATCCCTAGTGACTCTAGGCCTGAGATACTGAGACCAGTAGAGGGCAGCCCCAACAAAGCCTGAAGGAAGGCAGTCTGCCTCAAGGCATTATGGCAACCCAATGGGGACATGATTCAGATTGAAGAGGAGCCAAAGCTACGAGCCTGAATCAGACTCTGGCCTAGCGCCAGCACGATGGGCAGCTGGGTCAGTTCCCAACGGTGGTTAATAAGTGTGGACAATTACCAGAATCAGATGTTAAGAAGAGAAGGTTAATAGGCACAGAACATGGGGAAACCAGGAACCCAAGGCAGCCTGAGAAGGGAGTCCTGCCAAGCTAAACCAGATCTTGGAGCCTGGAATATACTGATGAAAGAAGCTGTCAAACTACCAGGCCAAGTGACTCCTGAGTTGCCTTGTTTATAGGAGCAACTGTTATGGCAACTTCACTACCGTCTTATTACTATTCTCAAAGTACTAAATGTAGAGCTAGAATGTTGGAGCTGGTAGGAGTCTTAGAAAAGGAATGTCAGAGCTTGGAGGGGTCTTAGAATAGGGAATTTCTGAGCTGAGAGGGTCCTTCAAATTGAAAATGTCAGAGGTGGGAGGGGCCTTAGAACAGGGGATGTTAAAATTGGAAGGTGCTTCAAAACAAGGTATAATTAGTCAATAAAAATTGCTTCTATTATCCATCAGGCACTATGCTAAAGACTGAAGATACAAATATGAAAAAGAATTTCAGCTCTTGATCTTGAAGGGTTTATATTTAGTGTTTCAATCTAATCCCTAAAAGGCAGCTGAGAAGGGGGACAGAAGCTAGGAGAGTTGGAATGGCCCTTAAGGAATTTAGAATCTCAGGTCAAGAAAGAATCTTTGAACAAAGACCACCACAGAAGGACCAGACTTAAGAATCTGGAATGCAGGGAAGCAGTTTGGAGTATACCGCCATACTTTGCTTCAAAACCTTTACTCTGTCACTGTATGAACCTCAGTTAAAGGGGGCAGCTAGGTGGTGTAGTGAATAGAGCACTGGCTCTGGAGTCAGGAGGATCCGAGTTCAAATCCAGTTCAGACTTAATAATTACCTAACTGTGTGACCTGGAGCAAGTCACTTAACCCTACTTCCTTGCAAAAATCCAACCCCCCCCCCAAACTGAAACCTCAGTTAATCTCAGATCATCTCTTTTTTTTTATTATTTTTATATTTTTAATTAAATATTTTACTTATTTTTCCAACTTCATGGAATGGTAGTTTTCAACAATCATTTTTCTCCCTTCTCCCTCCCCCTGACAGAAAGCAACCTAAGATAAGCTATACCTGTATAGCTTTGCTAAAAATAAATCCAAATTAATCATGTTGTAAAAGAGAAATCAAATCCAAATTGGAAAAAAAAACTTGAGAGTAAAAAAAAGTCATAATTCCTAAGACAATGGTTAAAAATGGAAGATAGTAAGGTTTGGTCTTCACATAAACTTCACAGTTCTTTCTCTGGATATGGATGGTATTTTCTATCATGAGTCCTTTAGAGTTGTCTTTCATCATTATTCGGCTGCAATTTGCAAGTCCATCATAGTTAATCATCACAAAATATTACTGTTAGTGTACCATGTTACTCTGGATCTGCTCACTTCACTCTGCATCCATTCATGCAAGTCTTTCCAGACTATAGAATGTCTCCTTACCTGAAAAAATCAAAGTATATGACTAGTGTGTCTCAGATTGTCTATATTTTGTATTGCAAGGTCACTTCTAACTCTGATGTTCTGTATTTTGTGTTCTAAAGTCCTTTCCAGGTTTAACCTATAATGTATGTTCAAAAATCCTTTCCATCTCTGTCATTTTATTTGCTATAGTTCTCTGACATGAGTTCAGATCCAGGATCTCAGTAAATATAGTAGCCACAGTCTCCCTCAACTAACTACAATATGAATTTGAACTCAGGTCTTTCTGAGTCCAGACAGGGAGCTCTATCCATCATACTTCTCTAACTATCCTAATCTTGGTCTAACTTTGGAAATAAAGCTGAAGAAGCAACTTGACCTACATCCAATTAGAGGTGCTTTTTTTTTAGATGACCTTCAGTTGTTTCAGGTTGGACTCTTCTTTGTTTTTCATGCTGAAGTTGATTCCAGAGAGGAACCAGTATAGGCTAAGCAAACCATTGGGGCTTTTGATTATACAAAATCCTGATTAGTGGAGAGAGAGTGCTAGGGTTGCATTCTGGTAGACCTGAGTTCAGAAGTGAGCTCAGATACTTACCAGTTGTGTCACTCTGGGTCAGTCACTGTAAATCTTAAAAATATAGGGCTCAAATAAAATGACAGAAAATATAGGTTAGAAATAAAGTTTTTTTTCCTCTAGGATTTACTGTAAAAGCACTAGGTGGAGGTCATCTATCCAAGAACTGAGAGCGAAGGGAATTTTTATCAAAAACAAAGTTTGAGGAAAATCATTAAACTCCTTGCTGGTCTGACTATACACTGCAAAATATTGAGATGCCCTTCTAGACTCTGTTAAGCAAGACATTTCCAAATGTCATGTTTGGGAAGATGAGTAAGGGAATATAACCTCAAAATTTGTTGAAAAGTCACTCCCCCAACCTTTCCCAATGAGCCTGTCACCTGCAGTATATCCAACCCCACTTGTGCTGCTGCCCTCATAGGAGATTATTCCAACATAAATCACTTTGATATCCAGATTCAGAGTCAGATAAAAGGTCAAATTTCAGGATCATGAAGTCTTTAGGAGCACATTCCTTAAGCAAGAGTAAATCCAACTCTAAAGAATCAGGATGTGTCTGTCATGTGGTAACTATAATCTTATAGTGGTGACAGTGAAAAAAAAATTAAATTATTTTATCAAAACTAAAGATAACAATTATGTTTAAAAAGAGAAAAAAAAGGATTAATACCAAAGACATTTCAAAAACTACTGTTCCTGGGGTGGCTAGGTGGTGCAGTGGATAAAGCACCAGCCCTGGAGTCAGGAGGACCTGAATTCAAATCTGACCTCAGACACTTAATAATTACCTAGCTGTGAGGCCTTGGGCAAGCCACTTAACCCCATTTGCCTTGCAAAAAATAAAAAATAAAAAAAGAATTCAAAAAACTACTCTTCCTCCCAGAAGAGAAGTTCCTTCAGACCTTTTTCATTCAACCAAAGGTTCTCTGTTTCTGCTCTTTGAGGGAAAACGACCATGGCCATCATCTTAGTCACCAACATAGTGAACCATTTTTGTGCACCTGTCAGTCCTACTTCAGATAGGATAAGATCAATGATAGCTATTATCCCAGTGATGGGCAAAAGGAGAGATCTAATCATACTCCCTGCGCCTGAGGGAAGGGCACTAAAATATGGGGAAAATGAAACAGTAACTGGGATCTTTTTGTCTTCTGGTATCCTCCCCCATTGGATAAGGGCCCTCTTCATTGAGTTACTGGAGGTATCATTATAAAGAAGCCAGCTGTGAAAGAGAACCATTTCCATGGAAAGATTTAGGCAAGGATTATTGATATTGCTATTAGAAACAAGTCCATATCCTTTTAAACAATAAGAACAGGTTAGGTGACTTTAAAATTACTTCAACAGGTGTTTCTAATTTCAGCTGAAACAAAGCCATCATAAGAAAGATCAGATTTCCAAGTAAGGTAACACATGAATGATTATATTTCATTTATCAGAATGTTTTCTTACTGAAATATTATTTCTTAAAACAACAGCAAAATGATATAGAGGTTTTCTTTAACCTTGTAAACATATTTTGTATTCTAAGCTAATTTACTTCAACTCAAATATATTATATTATTCTCAAAAAGAAAATGAGATTCTTCAGAAATCTGAATTATATTCTTGTGATGAATTCAACACGTTAGCATGCTTGCCTATGCCATGGGAAAAGGCATCAGATTCAGATTAAAAAAAAAACACCAAACCAAAATCCTTTCTACTGACAGTATATAGATGCTTTTATCTAATTACAAAGTGTTTCACAAAGAGTAAATTTCCACTTTTGCTACTTTGAAAAGCAGAAACTTTTCAATGAGAGTTATAAGCAGGGACTTAGTCAATCAGTGGACAAGATTTAGGAGAATTGCAATTGAAACAAATTTTAACTTCATTATAGTAGTTTGGATTAAAAGGGAATTCCAAGTTGTTTTGAGTCACATTCACTGAGAGCAGAAGACCTTTGTTAGCAATTAAGTTCAGGGATGGTTAGGTGGCACAGTGAATGGAGTCAGGAGTACCTGAGTTCAAATCCTGCCTCAGACACTTAATTATTACCTAGCTGTGTGGCCTTGGGCAAGTCACTAAACCCCATTGCCTTGGAAAAAATCCTAAAAAAAAAAAAAGAAAAGAAATTAACTTCAGATAAACCTTACTCCCTAATGACCTAGGATGCTAAAAGGTCTCTACTAATGTGGAAGCAGGTCTTATCCTTTGGTCTCTAAACATATATCTCCACAACAAAAAATCTATATCAAAATAGCACAATCTAACATTGGAACTTCAAATTCTCCAAGAACTCACTAATTAAATAAATTGGACAAATAATTACTAATATCAAGTTATTGTACTGAATTACCTTACAGGTTGAAACCTTCAAATTATGTACAAAAACAAGTTTGGAAAAAATTTCTCTTGTTCTTATTTAGTTTTAAAGTAAAAATAAATAAGTAAAATTTAAACATAAACCCAAATTGGTGTAAAACATTTTTAAGCTTCATATGCAAACCTCAAAGGTCCTTAGAAACACAACGTTTCTTTAAAAAGTGGTTACAAAAGGACAAGGGTTGGTTTGTTTAAGCCCAATTAAATTACCCTTATCACAAAACTCAGTTTTTTAAACTACCTTTCTCAAAATTTACTCACATATGAATGTTTCTCAGATTTATATAAACAAATATACCTTCTGGTAAAAATAAACTTATGAAGTATTTCCCAATTTTGTACAAAGATGCAACACAGAAAATTCTTTTTTAAAAATTTAAATATTTTTATTTATTTGTTTTTCCCAAAAAAAATGCAATGGCAATTTTCACCAATAATTTTTTTTGCAGGATTTTGAGTTTTTCATTTTTCTCCTTCCCTCCCTTCCTCCTGACCAAAAGCAATGTAATATAAATGCTACCTGTCCAATTATGCTAAACACAGAACCATCTTAATCATGGTGTGAAAAAAGAATCAAATCCGAACAGAAGGAAAAAAACACGACAACTTTAAAAATGGAAGATAGTAATTTTTGGTCAGCATTTAAACTCCAAAGTTGCTTCTCTGGATATGGCTGATATTTTCCATTATATCATCCATCCAACCCCTTAGAATTGTCTCTGATTATTTTACAACTGAAATGAACATGTCTAACATAGTTGATCATCCCTCAATGCTGCTGTTAGTGTGCATAATTTTCTTCTGGTTCTTCTCACTTCACTCAGCATCAGCAGAACATTCTTGTTAATAATTTTATACTTAGATGTTTTTAAAAATCCCTTCTTGTACTTCAGTTAATAATCTTTAGAACATTATAAACCATAACCAAAATAACTTGAAATAAATTTCCTTTTGTATAGAAATATAGATGATAGAATAGTATCCATTCCCCTCCCTCCAGTCCAAGGAATGATGTTCCTTTTAGTAGGGATATCTGGCACACTTGACTCCAATTGAGAAGAAAAATGGGAAATAATTATTACATATATATATATTATATATATTATATATATTATATTACACACACACACACACATATATATATATATATATATATATAGCAAGATAAAGTCAGTCACAACCCCACATGCAAAACGTCACTAATCATAACTTAGGTCCAGATAGGTTATTTTAATTATGGCAGTTACAATTAAACAACACTATGAATACATAAGAGATTTATTTCACTTAAATTTTCTTCATTCATTCTGTTTGTTGTCAATAGTATAATTTAAACGTTTATGAGAATATCTGTCCTTACCCAACAATCATAGCTGCTATAATAATTTATTCATATTTCTTAATATTAGAACATTTAGGACACTCAAAATGTCATGATCACAATTATGCATTTTAAAACTTAAACTTTTCTTAATTTAATATAACTATTTTAAATTACATTACACAGAAAATAAAGTTATCTAATTAAAAGAGATTGTATAACTCAATATATTTCTTAATTTAGGCAATTCTAATCTTTTTTCCTTCAAGACTAAAATTTGATTTAAATCAAAGCAAATATGAACTTACAAACAACTTGAGATATATATATATATATATATATATACATATATATTTTCCTTTCTTCATTATATGCACATAGTGAACTATAGATCACAAACTGCCTGTTTGGCACTAAGAAAAATTGTTTTTCCTGCTAAAACAAGGCAGGACTACTTTCAAAAAATTTTCTCCAGATTGTTACTTTGAATCCTTTTTTCCTAGTTTAAATCTGATTTATTGATTCCTGAAGCCAAAAAATTATCTTTGTGCAGTTTTTCACAGAAATGAAATCACTACACCTGTCTTTTAAAATGTTCTAGCGTGGAGCCAGGTCCTAACGTCTTGAAAATGATGATACCTTCAATAAGATGATAATCTGCTATTGCTTATTAAGTTTAAATATTTTAAAATAGTTAAATTCAATATCCAAACAAAAAGTAATTTATTATTTTAAGACATTTATTTCATTTAGACTGGGACTAGAAATTGAACTCAGTTGCCCATGGAACTTATTTTTTTTCAAATGTTATGAAATAGAGCATTAGATGAATAATTTAGTATTATAAGTTACATAGGTATTTTTGAAAACAATTGATATCAGAACAGAATTTATATCATCCACGCTTGATTCTGAAATCCAAAGCTTGATTACTTCCCAAGAGCTTCTCAAACCAACATTGTAGTCAAATTTTACGCTGCTAGAATTCAATGTACCGGAAACATGAGCTCATCCTAAACCACTTCAAATCTGGGTTTCACACTCCCAGAAAGATTTCATAACTTGCTTTTGATTTATAATTCTAATACAAACACATATTTTAAGTTACCTTCAAAATCATATTTCAAAACCTGTCAGAATCCATTCAAATTATAGTTAAATTCTGATAAATTGTTTGTAAAAGCAGCAACACTATTTTCAAGTGACTTCTGTCTTTTTTGTTGAGGACTAAGATACTTTCCAAGATACAGTTTTAAAATGGATAAGTCTCATATGTAATTTGAAGCAAAAAATTCCAATTTTCTGAATATATCTTCCAATTCAAGAGTACAATTTACATTAATTTAACTTATATAACTTTTAAAATGCCCAATTAAAAACCAAATTATTTAATAATTAAAACTCCAAATATCTCTCTATTATTTCTTTTGTCCCATTTTTTGAAACAAACTTTGAGTTTTAAAATAGTAGTTAACTTGTGTCATTCTTTTTTTTTAAAGATTTATTTGAGAGATAGAGGTAACAGAACAAGAGAAAAGCCTTCAAAATGAATGAGATAAGATAAAAAGAGAGAGCTGTGTAATCAGACTTCTAGAGCAAAATGTAAGAAATGCATAAACAGTTCATGAGGATTTGACCCAAACTTAGAATTTAAAAATAGGAAAAAGCGACTTTCCTCCCCAGAACTGCAATGCTAGGTTAAAAATTCTCTAGGATATGCCAAAATTGCAGTTTTGAAAAAGAATCCCATTTTTCCAGCTGAAAAAAAAAACAGGTGGTTAGACATCACTTCTCTGGCAGGGGAGAGAAAATAATAAATGGAGCAGATTTGGCCAATCAGGACAGAGGAAATACAATAGACAAGTAAAAGAACTGAACTAGTCACAGAGGGGAGAGAGAGACGGAGACAGAGACAGAGAGAGAGAGAGAGACAGAGAGAGAGGCAGACAGGGACAGAGACACAAGAGAGAGAGAGAGACAGAGACAGAGACAGAGACAGAGAGAGAGGCAGACAGGGACAGAGACACAAGAGAGAGAGAGAGAGACAGAGACAGAGACAGAGAGAGACAGAGAGAGAGGTAGACAGGGACAGAGACACAAGAGAGAGAGAGAGAGAGACAGAGACAGAGAGAGACAGAGAGAGAGGTAGACAGGGACAGAGACACAAGAGAGAGAGACAGAGACAGAGACAGAGAGAGACAGAGAGAGAGGCAGACAGGGACAGAGACACAAGAGAGAGAGAGAGACAGAGACAGAGACAGAGAGAGACAGAGAGAGAGGCAGACAGGGACAGAGACACAAGAGAGAGAGAGAGAGAGACAGAGAGAGAGAGGTAGACAGGGACAGAGACACAAGAGAGAGAGACAGAGACAGAGACAGAGAGAGACAGAGAGAGAGGTAGACAGGGACAGAGACACAAGAGAGAGAGAGAGACAGAGACAGAGACAGAGAGAGACAGAGAGAGAGGCAGACAGGGACAGAGACACAGAGAGAGAGAGAGAGACAGAGACAGAGACAGAGAGAGACAGAGAGAGAGGTAGACAGGGACAGAGACACAAGAGAGAGAGAGAGAGAGACAGAGAGAGAGAGGTAGACAGGGACAGAGACACAAGAGAGAGAGACAGAGACAGAGACAGAGAGAGACAGAGAGAGAGGTAGACAGGGACAGAGACACAAGAGAGAGAGAGAGACAGAGACAGAGACAGAGAGAGACAGAGAGAGAGGCAGACAGGGACAGAGACACAAGAGAGAGAGAGAGACAGAGACAGGGAGAGAGGTAGAGAGGAACAGAGACAAAAGAGAGAGAGAAAGAGAGACAGACAGACAGACAAAGAGACAGAGACAACAGACAGACAGGGAGGAACAGAGAAAGAGAGAGACAGAGAGGGACACACACACACACACAGACAGAGACAGAGAGAGGCAGAGAGAGACAGATGAGAGAGAGACAGAGGATGGAGAGAGACAGAGAGACAAGAGATAGAGAGACAGAGACAGAGACAGAGAGAGAGAGAGAGAGAGAGAGAGAGAGATAAAATAAAATAAAATAAAAAACAGGCCATCACAAGTAAAGACTTTTCAGTCCCTTGTTTTCTTTGTTTTTGCATAACTCTGAGGCATTCCTTTTCTCAATATTCCAACTTCTGGCAATCATAGAAAATACTGGGCTTTTTTTTTTTTTGCATGAAGGGACAATGAATGTAGGACAGGAGCAGCTAGCTGTAAAGACTGTTTAGTGAAGATCTTGTTCTTTTCTCAGCTCTTAATTCCTATTTCTTTTTAAGTTCTCCATCTAATCTAGCTGGTAGATTTTGGCGTGCTGGAAGGTCATTTCAGTTCCAAGCTGTTTATGCTGACACTGAAAATTTTGAGATGGAGAAGGTTGAAGATTGTAAGTCTAAGCTTTTCCTTCTAGTTCGCAGACTGAGCCAGGATTAGCACCGACAGCCCCCAGTAGATAACTGTAAAATTGCGAACTATCTCAACACGACCCATGGAGGAATTTACAGGTTGGAGAGAATTAACTGGGGAGGAGAGATGAGAGATTTTCGAAGGAACCATCTCCCCCCCAAAGGAAGAGGGGACATTAGGGCTGAATAAAAAAGCTGCTGCTTTGCCTGCTGGATCTTTAATTTTAGATTGTGATTTGCTCATTATTATTTAAGCAATTAAATAAAAAGATATGGATAACAGAACAGAGGCCCTGGCTTTGCTCTAACCCTAGAAGGTCCCCAAAGATACACATATAGAATAAATTCTCTCTCTAGAGGGCCACCTGAGGTCAATTAGGTACCCAGAGGTCAAATCAGCAAAAAAAAAAAATCATACCCCAAAAGAGGCACAAATTAAAAATTCAGAGGTAAATTCTAGAGAATATTTTATCTTCAACCAAAACAAAGGTTCAAAAATGGAACAACTGAGTTGAAAAAGTGGTAGACTCATCTCATTTTCCAAGGTCAGTTTTGACTAGACTCAAGATCTAATCTACCTTTTTGGGGGGATCCCTATATTATTATAAGGGAGTCTTTCCAACTCAAAAATTTTCTAATCCACTGTCACAACCCCCAAAATATAAACCTTGAAATTCAGGGATAAATTAAAATGACAGAAAATATAGTTTAGACAGGAAGTTTTATTTTCTAGAAATTACCATAACCCTCTAGGTGGAGTTCATCTGTACAAGATGACCACACAGAACTCCATGCGGAACTGAGAAAGAAGGGAGTTATTTATCAAAAACAAAGAAGGGGGGAAATCATTATCCTCCTTGGTGGACTGACTATGATGATTGCCCAATATGAGGTTGCCCAATTGCTTTCAAAGACTTTCATCCTCATACAATATCATCTGATGATTTGTTATCTCTTCCTGGACTTAAAGCATCATGAAGAGAGGACAAGTATCTTCCAGTATCCTAATCATTGTCTTATTAACATAGGGGGAAATGTTCATGGGTCTTGACTTCTTACTTACTGGCAAAGATGACTGTTATGTGAAGGCTGGGTATTTCACAAAAAGAAATCAATCTTTTTTTATTTGTTTGTTTACCGGGAACATTGTTTGAGAAACTTATTATACTTTGATATCACCTAACACTTTTGCCTCAGTTATCTCATCTGTAAAATGAGTTGGAGAAAGAAATGGCATACTGCTCCAGTATTTATGCCAAGAAAACCCCAAATGGTGTTACAGAGAGTCTAACAGGACTGAAATGATGGCACAACAACTAAGTGTAAGCCCCAGGGTTCTTGGGATTCCTTTGGTGTCAGGGGCCCCATTGATGAGTTCATCATTGTTTTATTTTGCTATACTCATTCCCTCCTCCCTCTGGAGAAAAGCACCTGATAGGTCTCCTCACTGTCTAACTATAATTCTTAACCAAACAGACACACAAATATTCAGTTGTAAGAAAAGACAAACAGCCCCTGGGTGAGAGTGAGAAGGGGGAAGTGGCGGGAGAGGCATCATCCCCTTTCCCAAGCCTGGCTGCATGGTTTGCTTTGGGGTGAAGGGACTGTCTCTCATGTCTCCCATCCTGGAGGACTCCTTGGAGGAGAAGACCTTTGTGAATTCTCCCAGATGTGGGAGGGGAAGCTGCTTTGTTAGAAGACAGAGAATACAAAGTGAACCTGGAAGACAAGAAGCCTTTTAATTTAAAATTTTTTTTTTTTTAGATCAGGGCCTCTCCCTGGGCAGGAATCTGGTAGCAGGCTTGGTGCCAGCCCCACCCAGAAAGTCTAATTAGGTAGGGTGGGGTAGTGGGGGCTTGATCCCCTAGAGGCTGGGTAAGGCAACTTCCGGAGGCTGGGGGTTAAAAGGGGAGTCTTGGATTTAGGGACCAAGAGCAGAGGAGCTAGTAGCCCATACAAGACTAGGCTGCCATTCAGCTACCCAGAGCACCTCCCCTGAGACACTGATCAAGAGCCCTGGTAAGACTTGGGGCTTTCTCCCTTCTCAGGCTTAGGGCAGGGGGAGGCTTAGGGTCTTTCAGGAGCAAAAAGTCAGCAGTGGGTTTGGAGATGGGGGTAGCTGATCTCACTGTGTGATTCTGGGAAAGTCACTCTCTGGGATCTTGAGATCAGAAGCCACTTAGAATGATATTTGGGAAGAGCTGCCCACCATAACGGAACTGTGAATGTTGCGGGGACAGGCTTTCCTGAAGCGGCTTCCCTTCTCAAAGGTTTCAGGGGCCCTCTGTGAAACCTGGGTAGAGATTTGCCTAGTTTGCTCTTAGGGAGTCAGAGGAGATGCTAGAAGGGGCTGTTATTACTCTAATTATTGCTGTTATTACCACAATTAGTGTATTCTCCTACCCTGCCTGGGGGCTCCACTTAGTGAGTTATTCAGTAGGGAGGCTGGTTAATCGGTGGGTTGGGGGGTGGGGTGGAACCAGGGCCTGGGAGGCTTTCCAGTTTCTGGAGATGAACTGGGTTGGGCAGAGTTGGGGGAATCACTGATCTCCTTAGCCCTGAAAGGACCTCTTTCTCCCTCTCCTCCTTCAGTTCCAAGCATGAGGAATAGAAGTTTCCTCCACACTGCCCTATGGCTCTTGGTGCTTGCCTCCTGCAGGGGTAAGGAAAGATATGTTGGGAATGAGAGGGAGACAAGCCAGGGATCCCCAGCAAATTATCCTTGGCTTTCCATCACCACCATTCTACCAGTATATTGAGCTCTTCCCCCTCCCCACAACCTCATCCTTGAATTCAACCTCCTCTCAGTTCACCACTCAACCATTTCCACCCTCAACCCCTCTCCATTCCTACAACTGTCCTTCACTTTTCCATCTTCCTTTCCCCCACTTCCATCCCTAGCATGATTCACATCCCAGGTCTTTACTTCCTCCTTCCAGAGGGTTTCCAGCAGCCCTCCCAACTCCACCTCTCAATCACACAGTAGTAGAAAGGTAAAAAGCATAGTTATTCAAGTCCTTCCACCTCTCAGCCTCAGTTTACCCATTACTAAAACAGAAATATATTACCTGACCTACTTACTCACCCCAATATGTTATTGGGACAGTTGAATGGGCTAGGTAAACTTCAGAACTTTATAAAAATATTAATTAATATTTCACAATATTGGTAGAATCTAGAGCTAAAGGATGTAAAGTACTAATAGTCTTGAAGGATATTATCTTTCCCTTTGTTTCACCAATTTCTGTCCCTCTAACATGTATCTCCCCCTCCCTTTCTGAGATTCACCCTCTCTTCTAATTCCTGGTCTCTTTGGGGTCCTGGTTCTGTCCCTGGCTCTCCTGTGTTGGTCCCCTCCTTTGTCTCTATCCTCCTTTCTCTTTGGCCCAGCTCTCCACTCTCAGGTGTTTTCACCTCTCTCTTTTTGTAGCTGCACCTGGAACCTCAGTTTCCCCAATCCCGGAGGCTTTGGAGGCCCCTGAAGTCTTGGAGGTCACAGGGGACAGGATTACCCAGTGCACCCGTGGCTCTCAGCCTTGGCATGTCTCGCTCTTCAAAGACCTCTCATTCCGCTGTGCTGGGGTCCTGGTGGACCGCAGTTGGGTATTAACCGCAGCCCATTGCGCAGAAAGGTATAGTCCACAAAGAAGGAAGCGGCCAGTTCTGACCATCTTATTTCAGGATAAATCTAGGACTGGGGACCGAGAGCTGTCTGTGGATGGGAAAGACAAAGGAGGTATGGGGATATGGTTGGAGGTGGGGCAGAAAGGGAGACCTCCCAGATCTTGAAGTCCCACAGCGGACTGGGAAACTGAAGCCTGGAATGGTGAATGACATGCCTAGTGTCACAGTAATCAGAGGAAGAACCAGGTTTCAGCATCACAGGATTTACAACTGGGAGGAACACCTGGGATGTCCCATTAGTTATGACCTCTCATTTTGCTGATGATGTCTCTGAGGCCCTGACTCACAAACCTAGCCCTCTCTAACGTCAATATTCTCAGAGGACTGTGGGAAGGGAGGTAGGATGAGGAAAGACTGCCTAGGTTGGTCCAGAAGGTCTGGGAAGGGGAAGGAAGTGGAGTGGGGCCAGGTCAAGGACTTCCTGGAAAGTGGTTGGGCTTAGGTTTTTCCCCTCTGTCTTCTGTCCTGGACAGATGGCTTTGGGCCAAAGTTGGTGACTACCATCTACTACTACCTGATGGAGGTGAACAACTCAAGATTAGCTCCCTTATGATCCCCCACCCCAAGTACAGGGCAGGTTCTGGTCCTTCCCTGCCTTCTCGAACAGATGAGCATGACCTTCTTCTGATCAAGCTTCGTCGGCCCGTCATCTTGGGACCTCGGGTTCAGGTCTTACCTCTGGCTAGGACTTGTGCTGCTCCAGGGACTCTATGTCAGGCTGCAGGCTGGGGGACCACCAGCCAACCCCGAGGTAAAGGGTGCTTAGAAGATCAGAAACCTGGGTTCTGGGTGGACTGGGGACTGTCAGTTCAAAGGCCCATGGTATGTACCCACCAAGGGGATTAGGGTTGGCAGCCAAGATCCCTGGCTCCCCAACTTTGTCTTCCCTTCACCAGTGAAATACAGCAGGAACCTATCCTGTGCCGGGGTCACCGTCCTGTCTCCCAAGGAGTGTGCGATTTCCTACCCTGGGGTGCTGACAAACAATATGCTATGTGCTGGTTTGGACAACGGCCAGGACGCCTGTCAGGTGAGCATTTCAGTTTTCCCAATACTAATGAAGGCTTGGGCCCTTCGAAGCCAGGCGCTGGGCCAGGTGTGGAGATACAAAATCCAAACAGAAACAGTTCTTGTGATCCAGGAACTCATATCCTACTGGGGGGTGGAGTGGGTGGGTGGGAAGCATACAGAGCAATTCTAAGGGGGAGAGAGAGAGAGAGAGAGAGAGAGAGAGAGAGAGAGAGAGAGAGAGAGAGAGAGAGTGACTGCTAACACCTGGGGGGCCAGGGAGTCAATCCAGATGTATTCATTAAGATACATGTCTGAAAGTGTTCATACAAAGACAAAAATGAGATAGTCATTGCCCTGAAGGAATTCACATTTTATAGGAAAGATCTGATTTAAGAAGCTATAACTGAGCTTGGGGAGAGCGAGTTGGTGCTGTAGTAGACAGAGCAATAGGAATAAAGTCAACAAGATCTGAGTTCAAATGTGGTCTGAGATACTTTTTGACAGAGTGTCCCTGGGCAAATCACTTGACCCTGATTGCCTCAGTCTCCTCATTTGTAAAATGAACTGGGGGAAGGAAATGACAAACCATTCTTTTATCTCAAAACTGGGATCATGGAGAGTCAGATACATCTGAAAATGACTGACCAACAGCAATATCTGAGTGTATTTGGAAGGAGGCTAGGGATGAGCTAAGGAGGGGATCCATTTCAGAGAAGGGACACTGTATTCCTTTTTGCAGGACTCAGATGGGTGATAGGGGGACAGCTAGTGGACCAGTTTTACCAAGAAGGTTATGTCAATAGGGAGGGATTCCAGGTTAACTGGATATCAGCATTGGAAGGACATAAAAGCAAAGAGAACTTGGAACATAAGTATAAAATATTAGGAATTTTAGAACATGGAGTCTTATCTAAGTTATTTTTTTTTTATATATGAAGACAGAGCAGAGAGAAGTGACTTGTCCAAAGTCAGATGGGGACTGAAGGCAAGGAGACTTAGAAAATATGAGGGACAGTACATTGTGGTTTCTTTAAATTCTAAAGTCATCATCTCTATAATGGAGAAGATAGTCAAGAGATGTTGAAACTCAAGCTAGGCTCTTTTTCTGTCTTTCTCTAGAGTGACTCTGGAGGACCTCTGGTGTGCAATGGGACCCTCCAGGGCATCCTTTCCTGGGGTGATTACCCCTGTGGTTCAGCTCAACGGCCAGCTGTCTATACCTCGATCTGTAGATATACCTCCTGGATTGAGAAGACTATTCGGAGCCACTGACCCTCCCTGAGTCCCCTACAGTCTTCCCAATAATCTTGTGACCCTCATGTCTTCTGTCCTTCCCACCCAGACCCTGAGTGTTTGACTCTACAGTTTTCTACCCAACTAGCTTCTATTTGCTTGATGCAAATATTTCTCAGTTCTTCTGGCTCACAGAGTCTATCTTCTCAAAGAACTAGGCAGCTATGACTCTCCTCTCTGGGACCTAAGGGTCTGGTCTCTTAGATTCCATGTCCTTGAGGAATTGAAGCATCCAAGCTCCCTCCTTTCACTGTAGTGAGATAGTCAGAGACTATAATCTATTTAAGAGAAATGCCCTGAGCATCCATCTACCTGGGACTTCAACAGAGGCAGCTCCACCCCTCTTTTCTGAGATTTGGGGCAGGCCCCTTACCTCCAACCACTTCCTTTTTCCTCCCATATCCTGCTTCCTGGTCCTCCATCTGTCAGGGTAGATCTCTGCATCGCTTGGAGGTCAAATTCACAGTCTCCCCTCTTTAATTTCTATATACCTTTACCTCACTTACTCTTTGGGTCAGTTGGAACACTGCCTGTGGGCCCTTGGAGACATTTTTGAAATAAATATTTTCAAAGACATTTTTGGGATTCTTAGTAAAATTAGGAGAGGAGACCTAAAAGAGACAATTTTCCTACAAATTTCTCATATTTTGGAACTTCAGTTTTCTAACATATACTTGAGATACTCTAATGAAAATACCTAATCTCTAAAATGAGTTGTTTTTTTGCCTCACTACGCTTTGGGGCGTGATGGGTAAAATCTGGAATAATGAATAAAACAAAGGCTTGAACTCCTGAGCATAGGAAATTGAGACCAAGTCTCCTTAGTTTGGCACTGGACCCCAAATACAGGGGAGACAGTTTTTAATTCATTAAGCAAGAAGATATGAACTAGGGTATAAAATTAAGTAAACTGATTTCAGGACAACTGAATGGATAGAATGCCATGCCTGGATTCAGGAAGATGAGAGTTCAAATCCAGACACAAACACTTATGTGACCCTGGACAAATCCCCTTTGCTGACTTGTCTTGTCTATAAAATGAGCTGGAGAAGGAAATAACAAACCAGTCAGTCACTTTGCCAAGAAAAGCCCACAGGGGATCACAAAGACTGGGACATAAAATAACATCAAACATCTTTGCCAGTTTCTATGCTAAGCACTGAGGATAGGGGAGAAAGTGAACAAAAACCCTCAAGGAGCTTATATCTGAATGGGGGAGAGAGAAAGCACATATATTGTTATATGTGCACATATAAAATTCATATGAAATGAGATAAAAAGGAACTTTAGGAGAGGAAGACACAAAACTATTTATTGACAAGAATAAAAGGTGACCCATAAGCTCTGGGCATGTTTCATAAAGGGAGAAATGAGAAGAGATCCTAGATCTGGACCTGGACATCACCTCCAAGACTGTCTCTTCTAGTCCCCATTTAGGGAAGTGATTTCCCTAAAGTCACTCAGCCTAAGTAGTAGAACTGAATTTAATTAGATTTTTGTCTGGTTTCAATTTGAATCCCTCCACTGTACTATACTGCAGATTGGGGATCATTGGAGAAAGATATGGTGAGATGCAGGATATGAGAATTACAGAGCCAAGATGGATGTGGAAAGGGAATGTTAGAGGGAGATGGGAAAAGAGGTGAGATGGAGGAATGAGACCTCTCAGAGAAAGAAGGGATCTGTGTTTATGATAAGTCAAATGCCATGGTGAAAAGAATTCTGGACCAGGAGTCAGGAAGACCTGAGTTACAAACCTATTTCAGGAAATTAGTAGTTCTATGATCCTGGATATTTAACCTCCAGGCTTCATATTCTTCATCTGTAAAATGAGAGGATGTACTCAATGACCTCTGAGGTCTCTTCCAGCTCTAAATTTATACTTCTGAGGTCAACATATATGAGATGGTTAACATGTTGATGTGAGTGTGTTAGGGCAACTCCTTCTGGGGAAAAAATAGGGAGATGTGAAGATCAGAGGATGAATATTCCCAACTATAGGCCCTATCTCCAAAGGAAAGATGCCAGTTATGTGATTTGTGTCCCAGAGCCATAAGAAAAAATTCACCTGAAGGCAGCTAGATGGGGCAATGGATAGAGCACCCGCCCTGAAATTAGGAGGACTTGAGTTCAAATTTGACCTCAGACACTTAATAATTACCTAGCTGTGTGGTCTTGGGCAAGCCACTTAACCCCATTGCCTTGCAAAAAAACAAAAAAAAATTCATCTGGGACAAATTCAACTTGATGATTAAAAAACATGGTCCTGGAGTTAAGAAGGCCTGAATTCAAATCTTGAACCCAGACACTTATTAGCTGCGTGACCCTAGGCAAGTGACTTCACTCCAAATGCCTCCAAAATCTAAGATAAAATGGAGGGGAGTTCAGATGATAGTCCAACCTCTAGTAAAGTCATGACAGGATAGAGTTGTCCATTCCATTGAGTTCAACTCTTATCTTCTGTGAATGAGGGGAAAGAACCGCAGTAGGACAGCCCTGTGCAAGAAGAGAGATTGAAAGTTGAAGCTCAGTAGCATCAGTCAACCAGGGAGAGGAAGTGTCCACACCCAGGATTGCACCCTTGGAAAACTCCAGAATACCCTGAGCTAGTTACCTTTCTAATCGGACCCAAGGAATAGAATATTTAAAAGCAACTTGAGTTGGTTCTCCTTTGATTGGCATCTCTAACTCTTGTTGTCTAACCTATTACAAAACCCAATGACCGCTAATATCTGCAAGTCATTCAGAAGCAATGAGTTAGACTAGTAATCAAGAATTCAGCTTCTCCAGATCATCCAAGGTGGTGTTCTGAGTTGACTTGGAGGCAGGGCCACACATGTATGTGTGAGTAGACTCTTGCAGGAGTGAATGTCTTCACTTTGTATATTATTCAATGAACTCTGGTAAATATGATTAAATCTCTCTTTAAAATCTCTGATCCTAACAAAGATTCTATCTAGTCTTTTCTGAAACCTTCATCTAGCTCATATCTCACTTACTCCAAGAGTATTATGACACTTTGCTAAGTGCTTCCTTAAAATCTAGGTGATTTATGATCTCTAGCATTCCCCTGATTTATTAGTCATATTAACTCCTCAAGGAAGTTAGATGGCACAGTATATGGACAGGAAGTACTCAGTGTCATTGGAACTCACACTAAAAACAATGACTTATCTTTATCCCAGAGAATGGTTAATGAAACATACTTTTTCCTTCTTTTGGTGGAGATGGAATGTGAAAGAATTAAAGGCATGAAATATTACATCATGTTTCAGATGTGGTCACAGTATCAGCTGATTTTTGTTTCATTGTTTTTCTTTTTGTAAAGAAAAGATTAGGTAAATACTGAGAAAGGGACATGATGTAAAAAGAGAAAGCAAAAAAACAAAAAAATGTTTCAATGACATTTAAAAATAATATATCCTAGATTTTTTTCCAGGAAGTGAAGTCAATGGTTCATAGTTTGCAGAGCTTAGCTTCTGTCCTTTCTTGAAAACTGGAACTCTTGCCCTTCTTCAATTTTGCTATCATTTTTCAAAGTTCTACCAGCTTTCAAAATCACTCCTAAAGGCTCCAGAAATCACATCTACTAATTCCTCTATTACCCTAAGAAGCCTGTTTGGTACCATTGGATAGAGTTCTGGATCTGAGTTTAGAAGATTTCTGTTTCAATCCTCCCTCAAATCCTTACTAGCTAGGGAAGTTACATCCCCAAGAGGCTCAATTTCCTTATCTGTACAATTGGGGATAATGATAGCGTCTAGCTTACAGTTACTCAGGGTCACATGGAACAATATGCATTAAAGACTTGGCAAACTTAAAGCACTATGTAAAAGCAAACCATCATTAGTTCATCTGGGTCAAATGACTTGAAGGCATCCAAGGTCGCTAGAGGATTTTGTTTTCTCTCTTTACTTATCTTCATAACTTGCTCTGAGTTATCAATTTTCTAGTAGGCCATTTTGTTCTCTTCAGTTAAAAACAATATTCTTTTTTGGTAGAGAAAATGGAAACAAAATCCTAGATGAGCCATTTTCCTTTCTCCACTTTTTGCCATCTCTGTTCCATCTCAGCTAAGTAAAGATCCTATCCCTTCTTTGATCTTCCTCTTCCTTTATACAATTAAAGAATATTTTGTTGTTGCCTTCTCCTCGACTTCCTCCTCCTCAGTTTTGTTCTCCAGTCTCTATTCATTCTGAACTTTATTCTCACTTACCTTCTCCTTTCCTTAAGTACCGTACTCTTTGTTCTTTGTTCTTGCCTTTTTTTTTTTTTTTTGCAAAATCTTAATTCTATGTGAATTAACATTGGTTTCTTTAGAACCCTGTCCTTTATTCTGTGATGTGGTGGTGATTCTGACTTTGCAACCCCTGTAAATGTGACCATCCTTTTGTCTCTAGGATCAACCTTTGAAGTCTAGTTCCTTGTTACCTTTCCAGTCTTCTTCTACCTTCCACTCCCCAAATTCTTCAATATTGAACCCTGGCTTCCTGGCTGGTGCTCTATCAGTCAGCTTCCAGGATTTTCTATGGTTGTCCTGCATGCCTGCCATCCTCTGCTCTGACTACAACCTCTCAGACTTTCTTACAGTCTCAAATAAAATTCCATCTTCTATAGGAAGCCTTTCCCAAACCATCTTAATTCTACTATTCTCTCTATTAATATTTTTCTATTTATCCTTTATGTTATGTTATGTTATTTTATTTTATTATTTGTGATTTTTGCAAAGCAATGGGGTTAAATGGCTTGCCCAAGGCCACACAGCTAGGTAATTATTAAGTGTCTGAGGTCGGATTTGAACTCAGGTCCTCCTGACTCCAGCATTGGTGCTCTATCCACTGCGCCACCTAGCTGCCCCCTATTTATCCTTTATTATAATTTGCTTTGCATATATTTGCTTGCATGTTTTTTCTTCAATTAGTAAGCTTGAGGGCAGGGACTGTCTTTTCTCTTTTTTATATATTCCTCAGGTATAGCAAAGTGCCTAGCAATGGTAGGCAATTAAAATATTGATTTATTATGCTTATTATGATATTATTATTTCTAATATTTATAAATATATATTTATGCAAGCTGTGGTTTTTATGTTCTTATTCAACTTATTATATTCTCCCAGAAGTCTTCCTACCCCTTTTGTAGTTAGTTATCTCTTCTTTAAATATCCATTCATTTACAGCCATCATTTAGGTTAGCTTGGTGGTCCAGAGAATATAGAGTTAATATTAGACAGGAAGATTAAAAATTCAGTCTCAGACAATTATTAGCTATATGACCCTAGACAGGTCATTTAAATGCTCCCAGGCTTAGTTTCCTGTCTTGTAAAATGGGGATAGAAGCAGCAATTCTCAGGATAGCAATTAGGTAGTGTGGAGCTGGGCTTGCAGTCATGAGAATTATCTTGAATTCAAATCTGGTTTCATACACTTATTAGTTATGTGACCCTGGGCAAGTCACTTCCCTCTGCCTCAGATTCCTCATTAGTAAAATGAGTTGGAGAAGAAAATGGCAAATCACCCCAGGATCTTTGCCAAGAAAATCCCAAATGGGATCATAGAGGGTTAGACATGACTGAAAAACAGCTGAATAATAACAGTACCTCTCATTTTCTTTATGGTGGTACCTCCCCAAAACAACAGATAATCAAATGAGCCAATGTATGTAAAGCAAAATGCCAGTCATTACTGTTGCTATAATCTGAAAGTCAGATTATAAAATGAAAGGTAAATTTTACTGCTCAGATAAAGCTGACCTTTCAATTTCTATTTCTCAAATATAGAATGGGGGGAGGGCCAATATTAGAACAGATACCTTCTCAAGACCCTCTATATATAAGCAACTTCAGATCAGACAAAACTATCAATATTTCACAAACAGATAACAGGAAGCAATGGATAGTTTTAAAAAGTGATCTTCCATTTATTCTGTAGAATAATTTGGAACTATGTATGAAGGGTTTTAAAATTGGGTATACCACTCCTAGGACTATATCCAAAAGGCATAAAAAGGGGGAAAGGGAAGAACCTAGGAAGAACCTATTTTGCCAATACAAAATTATTTCTAGCAGTACTCTTTGTGGTGGCTAAGAGTCAGAAATAAAAGACATACTCATCATTTGGGAAATGGCTAAACAATCTGGGATATATGATTATGGTGGAATGCTATTATACTAGAAGAAATGATAAAATGGTTTCAAAAATCCTTGAGAAGACTTATATGAATTGATGCAAAGTGAAGTGAACAGAACCAGGAGAAAATTGTACAGCAACTGCAGTAGTATTTGATTAAGAATTGTGAATGAGGGCGGCTAGGTGGTGCAGTGGATAGAGCACCTGCCCTGGAGTCAGGAGTACCTGGGTTCAAATCCAGCCTCAGACACTTAATAATTACCTAGCTGTGTGGCCTTGGGCAAGCCACTTAACCCCATTTGCCTTGCAAAAAAAAAAAAACCTAAAAAAAAAGAATTGTGAATGAATTAGTTCTTCTCAACAATACAGTGATCCAAGACAACCTCAAAGGACTAATGAGGAAACATTTGATCTTCCTTGAGAATAAGAACTGATATTGTTTGAACACAGATTGAAGCATGCTATTTTTCACTTTCATTTTTTCTTTTATTTGAGTCTTCAGTAACTAATATGGAAATATTTTACATAATTGCTCATGGATATGTCTGATTGTTTACCATCTCAGGGAAGGGGATAGGAATAGAATCTGGAACTCAAAACTTAACCCCCCCCAATAAATATTAAAAATTGTTTAATATGTAATTGGGGAGAATATATCCACATATACAGATATAGACATAAACACAATACACACGTATAAACACACCTACACTCCCATACAGATGTCCATATATTATACACAAATACACACACACATATATAAAGATATACACAGATTTATGTATATGCATAATAGTGATTATTGTCAACTTTCCCCGTTATCTTTGTCATTGACCTTCCCTTCCTCAAATGATCTTATATGGTGATCATTTAAATTAGCTGGATGGTCCAGTGGATAAAATGCTGGGAAGGGAGTCAGGCAGACCTGAATTCAATAACAATAACATTTTTTGGCATCTTACTTGTACTAGGCACTGTGTTGAACACTTTGTCAGTATATTGTCTTATTTGATTCTCACAATGACCTTGGGAGGTAGGTTTTATAATTATTCTCATGGATCAGTTGAAGAAATTGAGTCAACAAAAGTTAAATAACTTTCTCAGGGTCATAATAATGTTTGTCTTTCATTTTCGAAGAAAACCACAACACTGAAGATGATATGCCATGACAAACATGTGAATTAGATTTGAGTGAGGGGGGCTGTGCTGTCACCAGCCTCACTTTCTCCTTCAGAGTCACCTAGGTCCAGTGGCGAGGTATGAATCAGGATGACTGGAGATGGTCCTGGATGCCAGGAAATCAGGATTAAGTGACTTGCCCAAGGTCATAGAGCTAGTAAGAATCAAAGTGTCTGAGGCTGGATTTGAACTCCTGTCCTCCTGACTCCAAGGTCAGGTCTCTATTCACTGTGCCACCTGACTGTCCTTCTCAGGGCATAGGATTAGTAAAATATCCCAGACTTGTTTTGAACTCAGGTCTTCCATTTTACAGTCCCAGAATTCTATTAATTTTACCACCTAGCTTTGTGACCCTGGACAAGTTATTTCACCTTTATCTACCTCAGTTTTCTCATCTGTAAAATTAAGGATAATAATACTATTATCTAGGACTAGGTTGTTATGAAGGCCAGATTAGGTAATATTTGTAGAGCACTTTGCAAAGCTTTAAGTACCATGCAAATAATATATTTTATCTTCCATCTACCCATCTTTTTTGGCATGATATGTGCCAGTAGAATGGGAGTAAACTCTAACTCAGGGTACCTAGAGCCTTGCCCATAGCATTGTTCATAGTACATGGTGAATGGATGCTTTTGAACTGATCACAACAGAAAAATCACCGCGTTCCCTAGAGCCTAGCAGAGATACTTGGGATGATCCACTAGAAATTTCTACACCGACGTCAAGCCATTAGCGGCTCCTCTGTGGGTCCGGTAACTTAACCAGGTCCCACTCCGCCTAGCTCTGTCGCCATGCTACTCACATCTCTCCAACTTGCTCAGAAGATTCGAAGTGTTTGAGTTTGAGGAAACATTACCTGCTCTGCTTGTTGTTTCACTCTGCCAGAAGGGAAATGGGTTTGGTCTGGCATGACCTCATGAGGGAGACAATGCAGCATGGTTAGGATGAGTGTTGAATTTAATCAAGATACCTGGATTCAGATCCAGACACTTGTGAATGTTGACTTTGGGACCTTTAGTAAGTCAGCCAACCTCAAAGGGCTCTCTGATTCCTCAGCCCAGTCAGGCCATAGTACCAAATGATCTAGACTTAGGCTCTTTACAAACCTTAAGGAAACTTGCTTTGAGGCACATAATTATTAAGAATCTGAAGGCCATTGGAACTCAGTTTTTAAAATTTTTATTTTGTATCTCACCAGTGACACCTGACATTATTTGTTTCTCGAACCCCTTTTAATAGCAACAAAAATGTTCTGTGAACCTCAGTATCTAAAAGAGATTTATTCATTAGTTGCTTATGATGTTTACATTGAAAACTTTTGCCACCAAAGCTCCAAATTAAAATTCATATTATATAATTCTTATAAAGTATAAAAATTTGTCCTACCTAAAGGCAACACAGGAGCTTTTGCAAAGGAATATATACACTTCAAAATTAATAAAAAAAATAATCTTTCTCTTCTCAATAGTTAAGAAGGATAATAATCCTCCCTTCTTTTATTACTTCAATTTCTGGGTAGGAGAGGGAATTAAGTTCATAGTTTAGCTTTGTTCCCATAGAAGATAGTTCTAATTCCAAATTCAAAGCTTGCCTTAGGCTTGAGTCCAGGCCACCCTGCCTTCCCAGTAATTCTCTGTTGGGCTGGTTGATGCATCATCACAGCTGCTGTTTTGGCCCCAAGTTTACCATGGCTCAAACCTCAGTGAATGTGAGGATTACCTCTGATACCTGAAGCAGAAGACAAACAAGCGGAGAGCAGAAATAATAAACACTCCCAAGTCAATTCCTTAGAGACAGGATAAAAGAGAAGGAGCAGGAGGAGAGAACCTTCCCTCTTACGAATCTTCTTCATGACATTCATGCTATGGATAGGAGTTGTAGGAAAGACTGGAGCTGGAAAGACAGAGGATAAGAGAGTAAATGGATCAGGTTCTCTGTCTTCCAAAGGTGTAGACAATCAATGGAAGTTATCCCAACCCAGGTAGGAAGGGATGCAAGGAGCTCTGTGCTAGGTGGTTATGTTTAAACTATCCCCAGAGAAGCCTGGGTTGAATATAATTCTAGAAACTCTGAATATAATATTACAAAAATTTAATTATAAAATAACTACAAATATTTATATGGGTTTTCCATAAGAATCAAAACACATAATCCTGTGAGATCGCATGTATTTAGTACCTACATAATTACATGAATTTTTCATTTTATAAATTTTGTGGAACATAAATATAACATTTTAAGGAAATAACTTGCACAAAGTTTAATATAATAGTAATATAGGAACTTAATTTTGATATTGTACTTTTTTATTTGAATGAAAGGTTTGCAATATTTGATCCAACCCAAGACAAACATATTCTAAAATCTGGGTTTGCACTGAGTTTATTTCTGTATTTTGTTTTAAAATAAGAATAAAGTAAAAAGTACAGAAAATTTAGGAGAATTTTACAAATTCTTTTGCTGAGAGATGGAAATCCATTTAAAAATTTTTTTGACTGCCTATGATCATTGAAATTTGAAAGCTAGTATATATAACTATGGCTAATGACAAGAATGGACTTAAAGGATTCTTGCTGTTGCTGTTGTTCAGTCATATCTGACTCTTCATGATCTCATTTGAAATTTTCTTGGCAAAGATACTGGGGTGATTTCTCATTTTCTTCTCTAGCTCATTTTTAAAGATAAGGAACTGAGGCAAACTGGGTCACATTGCTAGTCAGTGTCTGAAGCCAGAGTTAAACTCAGGAAGCTCAATCATCTTGACTCCAGACCTGGTAATCTATCCACTGAGTCATCAAACATGTACTAACTGTATTTAAATTTCACATATCGTTTCATTTCAAATAATGTTTATATATAAATTGATCTTTGTAGGGAAAGAAACTCTTTAGACATGATTTTTCTTCTCTTCTATCACAGCCTCAGTAACTACATTCTCATTAAAAAAACAAACAAACTCTACATTATGACTAACTAGTGTTGCCAAAAAAATCCATTTGAAATTCTGCTGGACAGAAGAATAGTATCTTGGACAGATACTAATTTTAAATTAGAAAATAGCCTTAATACTTTAAGAAGAGATAGTATATGTTCCTGCAGATTGTTTAAAACATTCTATCAAGATGTTAATGTAGGGGTGGCTAGGTGGTGCAGTGGATAAAAGCACCGGCCCTGGAGTCAGGAGTACCTGGGTTCAAATCCGGTCTCAGATACTTAATAATTACCTAGCCGTGTGGCCTTGGGCAAGCCACTTAACCCCATTTGCCTTGCAAAAAAAAAAACCCTAAAAAAAAAGATGTTAATGTAGTTTGTAATGAACACAAGCAGCTATCATTTCCCCCAACAGCCCGACATTCACTTTTCAAGAGTGTAAATATTACACCTCGATTGTATAATTACACTTCTGATAAGGTATGGATTACAGGTTAAGATAGGGGAACAAAGGAGCCCAGTCTAGAGCTAAGCACAAAATGGAAATGAGAGTATGTGGGGATTGGTTTGTGCTCAATCAAACTCTTGTGGCAATTTGGAAACAATTTGATTACAGGTTGAGAAACTGCAAGAACAGGTTGACAGAAGAGTTCAGAGCCTGATGACATTTCTGCACTTATATGATGGTTTTCAATCTGCAGAAACAAACCTATAGTGCTTCAAGCACAAACATGCTTTTTTTTTTCCAGAGGAAAAATATATTTGCAACAAAAATAAGCAATTGTTTACAGCTTAAGGTTCTGATAAAGAATTTTTAGCATGAACCTCTTGGATCATTGTCTCAAATTCCCAGAGGAATCCCTAAATGGGTACTGTTGAATTATACCACACTCTTACATATTAAAGAAACCAAAATAGCTTCTTAGAAGTATAGCATCATTTTCTTGATGATTCAGCCTGAACATCACAGGATTTAAAGTTTGCAGACTATATTCTCTCCCCATTTTGAAAATTGGAACTTTTTTCTATTTCTTTATTTCCTTTTTAATTTAGAGGATAAGACAATAATTTCCATAAGACAGTAATAATAAAAAAAAGATTGCACATGAAACTGCAAATTTATGATTTCCTTGCTATTCCTTTTAAATATATAATAGTTATTGCATAATTTCTTCCCCTTTTTTTCCTTCCCTCCACCCTGCCCTTGAGATGTCTACCTTATACACAAATATGTATTTATATATACATACATGTCAGTTCTTTCTCTGGATGCAAGTTGTATCTTCTGATACATATGACATACTCTAACATATATATGTCAGTTCTTTCTCTGGATTCAGATTGCATTTTCTGAGATATATATGACATATTCTAACACACACACACACACACACACATATATATATATATACATATATATGTATATATATATATATTTATATGTCAGCTCTTTCTCTGGATGCATATCACCTCTTCCTTGACATATTTACCCCCAATCCTGAAGGATCTTCTCCATTTTTTCTAATCTTTCAAAAAACATTTATGGTAACTCAACAAGTTTCATCTGCCATTTTTGAGTAGATGTAATTTTCCACCTAATGCTTGTATGCTTCAAGGCATTTAGGGACTCTACTGGTATGTCCCTACTTACCTAATGATATCCTGGTCAGATTGCATTGAGAGAATCAGATTCAAATATCCTATTATTCATCATGTTGAAGCATACTAAATGTTTAGCATATTTAAAATACTATAGAATTACCAGAGAAGGGTCACTAGAATGCTGAAGGATTATATGTACAGGGATTCTTTGAAGAAACTGGGAATGCATAGCTTGGAATAAAGATGATTCAGGGGTGACTTGGGAGTAGTCTTCAAGGATCTCCTAGGATTCTATCAAAAATATATTTGCCTTGCCCTCCTTAGCTTTAGAGTACAGAAGTGTGAGCGAGGCTGGAAGTTAGAGAAGTAGATTACTTTTTGCTGTAAGTTAACAACTGACGTTTCCCTCCCAGAGTTGAAGGCTAATTAGGGAAGATAAAGGGTAGATCTAGAGAAGAGAGAGTAATATGGAGGGAATGAGACTGAGAAAAGATGGAAGAAAATGGAGAGCTATAGGACAAAGTAGAATGATATGTATAGATGGAAGAAGATGGGAAGAGATGGGAAGAGATGGAGTTATAGGCAAAGTTCTAAAACATTGATTTTTTTAAAAATATTTTTTAAAAAACAACACAGTCATTTGCAAATGTGCAACTGACTAACAGAATATCTCCTCTGATTTTTGGGAAAGGGAAAAATATGGAGTGAAATGGGAGCTATGGGAAGAGAAGGCAACATTAGAGGTGGGAAAAGATTTGAAAGATAGGGAAATGGAAGGGTTAAAAGAGGGAGTAGAAAAATTGAGTTATAGAGGAAATAAGGAGAGATGATAGTTATGGGTAGGAATGAAAGAGATGTGGAGAAATAAAGGAAGATAGTTGAAGATGGGGTGTTGGAGAAGATGGGAGCAGAGAAAGTTTATGAACAAAGATGGAAGAAGGGAAGGGTGAAAAAAGCTAGTGATCATAGGATCATACCTTGGAAACAAATGTACCAAGACATGAACTCCCTCATTTATAGCTGAAGAAACTGAGGCATAAAAATTGAAATGAATTGCCCAGAATCACAGAAATATTACATGCTGGAGTCAGCATTTGCCTTTGGGTCTTCTGATTTCAAATCCAGATCTCCTTCTATTGTGTAAGATGATGACATGAGATGAGATGGATAGAAATGGGTAGATTGAAAGATATAGTTACAATTGAGGAAGAAGTAGATAAGAATAAATGTTTCTAGAAAGAAATAACGATAAGAAAATGATGCAAAGGTTAGGGAGGAGGGGAGATTAGGGAGATAAAAAGGAGAGAAGTAGGAAGGGAGTATTGAAAGATAATATATACACAGATGATATGGAGCCTTATAGATGGTAGATGAATAGATAGATAATTGAAATATAGAAATATAAAGAAAAACAGGTTGGGCAGAGTAGATTCTATATATGTACACATATTCATACATGTATATATAAATACATAAATGTATATATAATATATTATGTATATATAGATATCTATCTCTATATATCATCTAACTATCTAACTATTTCTATATCTATCTATCTCTCCATATATATATATATATATATATATATATATATATATATATATATATATATATATATATGAGAGAGAGAGAGAGAGCATGTATTAAGTGTTTACTTTTGCTAAGTACTTTGCTATGTTCTAGGGGAAAAAAGACAAGCAAAAAAGATAAGTCAATACTAGTATTAACACTAGTACCAAACTACACATCCATTATATATCACTTTTAAATTTGCAAAGCGCTTCATACGTGTTTTTTCAAGGTTGGCTGATTGTTCTTCCTTCTCAAAGAAGATCAAAACAGCATCACTCTTTGAGACTCAAGTTACAGCATGTCTGACGGTGGCTAATCAGACCAATACAAGCTCAGAATGGGCATGGATATGAGCATTTGGGAAGGATTCTCTAAATCTGCACATCTTGATTTCTTTGGAGTTATTTCAATTCTGTTTTGCTCATAGAGAACAACATCCTTTCTGAGGAGGGCATGTCATGCTGGGTGTTCTTGTGTCAATGAGGGAGTTCATGTCTTGGGACGTTTGTTTCTAAGGTACAATCCTATGATCACTATCTTTTTTCACACTTCCCTTCTTCTATCTTTGTTCATAAACTTTCTCTGCTCCCACATCATACATTTAATTCTAAAATTCTTCAGAGAGACCTTGAGTTTCCTTGTATTTCTTCTTCTAACCACCATGTGAGCAATTGCCCTGTGTAAAAATAGCCTTTTAAATAAATGTACATTTGGCATTTGTACAATGTAGTCATTAGAGTTAGAATTATGTCCTAAAGGTTGTATGTGTGTGTCTATGAACATGATCAAATGTAAGTGAAAGAGACAGTGAAGATACTGCTGGGCTAGAGATGGAGAAATAGGATCAGTGAGATTTGGAATAAGGAATGAAGTGAGCTTGACCTGTACTCTTCCTGAAATAATGAAAGAGGATAGCCTCATCAATCAAGAGAGTGAATCTCAGGGCATAGGCATCAAGGTGGAGAAGGCTGCTGGTAAGGATGTGAAGAAATAGGAAGGGTCCAGAGTTCAGAGACTAAAGTGAATATGTAAAGATAAGGAGAAATGAGAGGGGAGAAATGGGAAGAAATGGAAAAAATGTAGATGGATGAGTGGGAGCAAAGAAAGAGAGGAGTGATGTCTAGATTGGAGAGAATAAGAAATGAGGGGGGAGGTCAGAACATCTTATAGGATGAAATTTAATAAAGAAAAAAAGAATGTCATTAAATTCACTTAACAGTTATGTCAAAGTAGCAGTTCATTTGAAAAAAAATGAAGGTTCTAGTGGACTACAAGCTCAATAGAAATAAAACTTGTTCTATGAGAGCCAGAAAATCAAAATCATTCTTTTGCTTCATTAAGACAGGCCTAAAAAGGTGAATGATGTTCCTGCTATAAGTACTTTGTCTTGTTCAGCTTATATATGAAACATCATATTAAGCTATGAGTGCTTTAGGCATTGTCTCTTTTTTTTTTAGATTTTTGCAAGGCAAATGGGGTTAAGTGGCTTGCCCAAGGTCACACAGTTAGGTAATTATTAAGTGTTGGAGGCTGGATTTGATCTCAGGTCCTCCTGACTTCAGGGCCGGTGCTCTATCCACTGTGCCACCTAGCCACCCCATTAGGCATTGTCTCAAAGGACAGAATGTATATAAAGTGTTTCACAAAACTTCAAGCATTATATAAATATCAGCTCTTGCTACCTCAACTCTTACTACATCTACACCTATTACTCCCACCATCATTACCACCATGACCATTACCACTTCCACTGCCACTGCAACCACTACTATTACTACTTCCATCATCACCACCACTGCCATCTACTGCATCTACTATCACAGATAGTTTATGGCAGATGTAGTTTATCTAGGTTTTAGTAAAGTATTTGACAAAACATCTAATGCTATTTCTGGAGACAGAATTTATGGACTTTATAATAAAAATAATAAGGTAGATTCAGAATTAGTTGGATGACCTCACTTAAAGATTGTTATTGGTTTGATGTTGATTTGTTTACATTTCTTTAAAATGATTTTTATGTAGTTTGCTTTTTTATCAACTTCATTTTCCAATACAGTTCTTTCTCATGTCTTCCACAGTGAGTTATAAAAAAGAAAGAAAAGAAAGGTACTTCATCAAATGTAACATAATGAGTCCCACAGCATATAAAAGTGTTTAAGACCCATAGTTCTCCACCATTTACATTGTGGCCATCAATGTGTATATCACTTTCTTAACTATTTATCTCATTCTGCACTAATTCACGTCTTCCTATGCTTCTCAGAACTTTTCATATCCATTCTTTTTTTTTTTTAGTTTTTTCAAGGCAATGGGTAATTATTAAGTGTCTGAGGTCAGATTTGAACCCAGGTACTCCTGACTCCAAGGCTGGTTCTCTATCCACTGCGCAACCTAGCTGCCCCTCATTCTTTCTTATGGTGTAATAAAGTTCCTTTACTTTCATGTACCACATTTTGTTTAGCTATTCCTCAGTGAGTAAGCATATTTGTTATTTCCAGTACTTTGTTATCAGAGTCCTACTATAAAAATGTGGGAAGATATGATACCTTTCTTTTAAACAATGACCTCCTTGAGAGATGCACCAAGCTAGAATCTAATTCAAAGGGTGTGACCATTTTGATTTTAGCACAATTCTGAATTGTGTTCCAGAATAATTTTCACCAACCACCGGTTTTTAGCTACCTATCCTTCCACATTTACTCTTTTTACCTTTTGCTATATGGCCAAGCTGAATTTGACATGAAATCTCTAAACATTTTCCTATTATTAGTTATTTAGAGCAACATATGATATCATCTTGCAAGGAGCCATGTCAGTCACATTTTTATCAATGACTTAAATGAAGATATAGTTGGTGTCCCTTCATTACATTGGCCAAGGATTCACAGATAGGAGATAAAGATACCATGTAGGTGAAAGATTTTTTTATGTCTATTCATGAATTTGTGTGTCATCCTTGCGCAGGGGCCATGCTAATCTTCTCTGTATCGTTCCAATTTTTTAGTATATGTGCTACTGAAGCGAGCACTGGGTCTTTCCTTAGACAGAAATCTGGGCCCTGAATAGGGACTCTTCCTTTTGACAGTCACATCCCTGGTAGGATCTTGGATTCTGAGCCTCAGCCTAGAAAGCAAGAATCAAAAGAGGAAGTCCGTCCTCTTAGAAGGGACCCCATTATGCCAGAGGACTGTTAAAAGTCGATGGTCATCTACTGGATATACTGAAGTTACCCGTTTGCTTGACCAAGCCCTTAGAGTGACTCAAGCTCTTTTCAACTCTATAATTCAGGATACTCTTCTACCTTGTATTATAGTATTCTTTTGTGTCCACATCAGAGCCTCTGTGATATTTTGATTACAAGGGCTGGATCATTTTCTGTCTTCAGCTCTTAAGAGTTGATGAAGGATGAGATAAGGATGAGATGGGGATGAGAAGAAGAGAAAGTTTATGGAGATGAAAGGGAATGGAACAAAGTGAAGACAGAGATGAAGAGAGATAGGGAGAGAAGAGGAGATGTGAGGGGCTCTTTGCTCTCCCTATTCCACTTGCTGTACACGCATCTATCCTATGTTAAAAGGTGTTACCTCTGCTGGGGGAGTGGCTCAGTTTCCTAATCCGGGTTTGAAGCCAACGAGCTTTTGCCTCTAAGAGCAGCTCCCAGGGCCTCAGGGGCTGGGAGGGGAGTCTTATTTCGAAGGAGTCCCTTCCCTCTCCATGGCAAGTCCCTGGGTTTATCTTTCTTTGTTTCCTTAGACTTGCTACTTCTTCCTTTTCCCTTATCTTTCCTTCTCTCTCTCCCAGTTCCTGTGTCTTCAGGGAGTGTCTCTGGTCCTAATTTTGTTCTTACTGTACCAGACCTTCCCACTGTCCTTGTGAGGCTGCAGGTCATTCACATCCCATACAGGATAAACTTGCTGTTCCTGACTCTTTGAGGGAATACTGGCTTCTCTCTACTCTTCCTCTTCCTTCTCTTTCTCAAGGAGAAGAATCTATTCTAATCAGTCTTACCCTCCACCCCCCACTCCTGATGGGGTGAGGGATCAAGGCTTCCCTTTGGGGAGCTTAGGGGTGCGGCCCTGGCCCCTTCACATACACACGCCCAGTCCCACCCCACAGTGTGTACAACTGGGCCAACCTTCCAGTAAGCAGCCAGCTAATCCTGAATATGGCAGCCTGGGTCTGGGGTTGAGGCTAGGAGGATGCTTCATTTCAGCCCAGAGGTATGCCCCCCCTCCCCTCAGGCCCTGGGGCTCCCTCCCCTCAAGATAATTTCCCAACCGGATTAATCATTGAAGGAGGAGGAAGGAGGGAGGGGATGGCCCCCAGCCAGTTCATAAAGCATCCAGGGAGAGGCAGGATTAAGGACCCAGGCATCTGGGGCCTCGAGTTCGGTCCCTCCTCCTTCTCACTCACACCAACTCTAGTGGGTTCTCCTTCCCGGAGCCTTAAACCATGAACCGAATCATCTGGGTGTCAGTGTTGATGTTCTTTTGGGCAGGTGAGGTTTCTTTTGTCTGCTGCATGTCTGCTTCTTTATCTCTCTCTCTCTTGTTTGTTTGGTCCGTGTAATTGTCTGTTTGCCTGAAAACCTTGTGCCTGCTTACCTACCTGTCATTCTATGTGACTGTCCATCTATCAGTTTGTATGCTGTTTGCCTACCTATCTGCAAATCTGAAGAACCATCTGTCTGTCTCAAGGCTACTGGTCTAACCTATCAGGCCTCTGCTGACCTTGACCTGTCTTCTGTCGCCCTAGGGCAGGGATGGACAGACACAAGGACCATTGGGGCAGAAGAATGCATTCCTAATTCACAACCCTGGCAGGTTGGACTCTTTTTCCTCACCCGTCTCTTCTGTGGGGCCACACTGCTCAGTGACCGGTGGCTACTCACAGCTGCTCACTGCCGCAAACCGTGAGTGGGCCCAGGATACTGTCAAGCAGAGGGGGAGGGAAGGGTACCTTGGTAATTGTTAAAGTTAAATCCCAGAGGTTTTGATGTTTGAGAGACTGAGGTTGGATTATCTGAGACCAAGGGAGTGAAGATGCTTGGTGGTCAAAGATTCAGGGAGTTAGAATTTGGAATCCAAAGGTACCTAAGTATCCCCATTGATCAATTTCAGAGAATCTGTGAATTTGGATTTTTAAAAAAAGAAATTTATCTCTGTATTTCAAAACACTTGACTTCCTATGGAATTCTAAGTCTTTCATTTTATTCATTTAAAACTGATACTCTGAGTAGGGTCCTGGGGGGGGGTGGTGGTGTCTGTGACACACAAGAAGGGTCAAGAACTGGGGATTGGAAAGTTCATAGAGTTTAAAGAGGTTGAGAAGTTTTGGAAACTTGGAAGGTTATAGAGACCAGGGATGCTGACAGAATGATACAATAGAAATTGTAAGTGTTCCTTCTCTGCCACCTTGTCCTACATTGTGTAGGCCTAAGTTTCTACAACTGTCAAATCAGGAAGGTGTATTGCATGACCTCTAAAATCCCCTTGATCTTTATCTGGAGAGTTTGGGGAAGCCAGGAAGGGAGAGAGTGAGGCAACCATGAAGCTTGAGAAGGTCAAAGAAGGCTTATATTGTGAAGGAATATGAAGATTGAGGAGATCAGACAAGCTCGGGGATATAAGAAGGTTAAGATGCCAGGAGATTGAAGGAGTTGGATCTCAGCAGGACAGAGATAGGAGGCAGGTAAATGGAAAAGTGAGAGTTCTGAATCTGTGGAGACTGAAAGCCAAGACCAGAAGAGTTAGAACTAGGAGATTCAAGGGCACTTGAAAGCCAGGAAGCCATGGTAGACAGTGAGTTCAGAAAGACTCAGAGTCCAAGAAGGTTGATGGAGGATGATAGGAAGGCCATGTGGTCTGCTGAGGAAGGTGGAAAGGTATAGATGCAAAGGAAATAAGGAATGTGAAGAGGTTGGGGAGTCCAGAGTCTGGTGACAAATAGAATCTAAAGATGCTAGAAAAGTCTTGGGAGTGGAGAGACTGAGAAGGCTGGGGTGTTAGGGAAGTTTAATACAGAGGATTTGGGATGTGATGAGAGAGGAAAATTAGAGCAGTGAAGAAGAGAGATTGAAGAGGAAAGAGACTAGGGAGGTGAGGGAAACCAAGTAATGAAGGTCTGGAATTTTCAGGACCCCAGGAATCTAGGAGATTGGGTATAACAAGGAGACTGGGGAGACTGAAAACATGAAATGTTTTGAGGAGACTGAGGGACGGGGCAGATTATAAAGTGGAAGAAGTTACAAGAAATGGAGACACTGAGCCAGGGAACAGGGACATGTGGGAAGATCCAGAAGGTGTAGAAAGCTGGTAAAGGCAAGAAAGCTGAGAAAATGAAGAAATTCAGTGATGGTAGAGAAGGCTGAGAGGATTGAAGACATAAATAAGGCAATGAGGAGATGGGAAAGGACCCTCTTGGAAGATCCAGTAAGGAGGAAGGTGTTGTGGGGAGGTGGATAGTTATGGGACAAAGCAGCCAGAGTCCTACAGAGTTTTATCTAGAATGCCATTCCACAACATATATCTCCTCGGTAGGGAGAACACCCTCAACTTTGTTCCCTAGCTGGATGCCTAGGTCCCAGGCCCAGTTATAAAGGGTTGAGTCTCTTTTCTAAGACAATAGAGAAAAAGCTGAGGGACCCAGAGATAGGGATGGAAGATCAGTTCATCAGTCATTAAGCATTTATTTAGTCTATCAGGCACAGTACTAAGCACTGGCCAGCCCAGAAGGTCTGACAGAGAGAGATAGGGAGGACAGAAATAGAGACAGAGATCAGTGGAGGGATAGAGTCAAAGAAAAAGAACACAAAGAGAAGGGGGATGTAAAGAAAGAGGGGAGGAAAGAGGGAGAGAGACAGACAGACAGACAGACAGACAGACAGACAGACAGACACAGAGACATGGAGAAAGGGAGAGAGAATGATGGTTATCCAGAAATGGAGACAAAGATTCAGGCAACAACATAGAGAAGAGGCAGAAAGAAGCAGAGATAGATCAGAGCCCCAGTGGATAAAAGGGGATCTTCTTCTTTTTCCATCTTCCCAGTCCTCATTGGAACATTAGCCTTTAGCTCACTGGATTGGCTAGAGTTTTGTATAACAAAGTATTTTAGTGTCTTGGACTTGATGGCTCCTGATGTCCCTTTGGACTCATAAGTTACGTTACTGAAGCAAGAATTTGTGGCTAGATTTCAGGAAGTACTGGAAGCTAAGGGATAGCTGGGGGGGTCATAATCAGAGCTGGGGACTTTCCATACTCCCCTCCATGGGGCAACTCCCCTTTAAGTCATCAGACCTGTTGGAGATAGAATGATTATTTCTGGTGGGTGGGGTCCCTTCCAGCCCACACAATGTCTAGGTCCAGAATGAGGTGGAGAAGACATAGGTTACATATCATAGAGAGAAGGGAATACTGAACACAAGTCCATAAAGAGGAAAGCAGACTGGAAGATCTGGGAAATAAAGATCGAGAAAGATAGAAATAAAGAAGTGGAGGCAGAGCTGGAGTAAGGAAGATAGAGAGTTGGAGATAGAGTCAGAGAGAGAGAGAGAGAGAGAGAGAGAGAGAGAGAGAGAGAGAGAGAGAGAGAGAGAGAAAATAAAGATAAAGAGGGTATGATTCAGAGAGATACAAACACAGAGACAGAAGATGGTAACAGAAAGATAAAGAAATTGCAATGAAGGCAGAAATGGAAATATAGAGACAGAAAACAGGATAGACACAGAGCTGGGAACAGAGGAGACAGAAAAGAAGGGGTATGGAGAGAGACCTGTAGAGACAAATCTTGAGAGAGGTTAGAGAGCAGAGGATTAAGAGGACATAAGGGGATACATAAAAGGGGACAACTGAAGTATTGCCATGGGAAAAGTAAAGTTTTTCTGTTCCCCGAGTTCCCCCCAAATTGATTTTTTTATTCCCCACTTGATCCCAGAGACCCTCCCTATACTTCCTTCCTTTGCTTCTCTATCTTCCAGAGGGGAAATGGAGGCAGATCCTGTACTTCTTCCTCTTAGAAAAGAAACTAAGGAGCCCTGGAAAAGCAATGGCAGAAAGGAAGTCATCAACTCTGAAGAAGGAAGAGTTTTGAGCTAGAGGGTCTATATCTGAAAGGGCAGACCAAAGCATTCAGAAAGTCAAAGACTATCAGTGTGGGAAGGAAATCTTAGGGGTCATTTTTTTTTTTAGATTTTTGCAAGGCAAATGGGGTTAAGTGGCTTGCCCAAGGCCACACAGCTAGGTAATTATTAAGTGTCTGAGACCAGATTTGAACCCAGGTACTCCTGACTCCAAGGCCGGTGTTTTATCCACTATGCCACCTAGCCACCCCCTTAGGGGTCATTTAACCCCAAATCTGTTATTTTACAGATGAGAGAACTGGGATCCACTATGGAAAAAGGGACTTAGTGAGGTCACATAGGCAGCAAATAGAATGGACAATAATCCCCTTCATTGGAGGGGTTCAACAGGGGCTGTATGACTGTGGACAAAGGTAGTTGAGAGGCTGTACATAATTGTGGTTTGGGGAATGAACACTGGATTTGAGCCATAAGATCTGGGTTCAAGTCATACTTTCATGGTTTATCAGCTGTTATGACTCATGCTAAAGTGATTTCCCATCTTGGGACCTTAACTTAGATGGATGCTCTAAGGGCCTTTTAGTTCTCAATAAAATTCTGAGACTACATGATAGCATTTTTTAAGAGACATTATGGAAGTGAGGGTGATTTGGGTTCAAATTCTACCTTGCAGGGACAGATAGTCCAGTGTTTAGAGTACCAACTCTAGAATTAGAAGGATACAAATTTAAATCCAGCCTCAAACATATAATATTTACTAGTTCTGTAACCTTGGGCAAGTTATTTAACATTATTGCCTTACCCAAAAGACACAAAAAACAAATTCTACCCATGCCCACCATTTAGCTGTGTGACATGTAAGCTCTCAAAGCCTCCTTTTTTAAGAAAGATTTTATTCTTTTGAATTTTACAATTTCCCCCCAGTCTTGCTTCCCTTCCCCCAACCCCCACAGAAGGCAGGCTGCTAATCATAACTCCCCATTCTTAAAATAAGGGAAAATAACTGTTATCTACTTCTCATTTTTATTGTGTCAAATGAGCCGAGGTACATAAATGTTGAGGAGTTATAATTAATAGCTATTATGGTTATGAGACTCATTCTAATATTTTCTATTATTACTGTTATTTTTATTATCGTCAAACTCAGAGAAACTCAGACTTGGAATGGACCTCAGAGATCATCTGGCCCAATATGTCCCTGAATAGGGAGCCCATTTACAAAATTGCTATCTTTACTTGAGGACCTTAAGTGAGGAAGACTTTTCCCCTGTAGAAGCCCTTTTGTCTTTGAGATAACCCAAACACCAGGAGGCGTTCACTAATGTCAAGCCTAAATTTGCCTTCATACCCCACCTTCCTTTCAGTTTATCTCGACTACTTTATGTTGTTTCCATTGCAACCAGTCAAAGGAAAGTTGAGCCCCCTTTCTATACAATAGACCTTTGCTTACCTGAAGAAAATTCTCCAGTCTAACCTGTCTTTTTTTTCTACAGTTCTTTTTAATCTCTCTTTTTATGTCATGGACTAGAGGCCCTTCCTAAACCTGATTGACCTTCTCTGGACACTCTCCTGGATGTCAGTATCCTTCCTAAAGCATGACTCCCAAGCTTTGAATTTAATTAAATTGAATGTAACACTTCTGAGACATTATTGAGAGAAGTAAAGAGGAATGGAAAGAGTCTTACATTGGAATTTGGATTGGGGTTCTAGGCCTAGCACTACCACTTAATGACTTGGTGACCTCAGGGGACTTTAGCAGATCTTAAGTGAATTTTTTCTTACCTTTGGGCCTCCATGAAATAAAGATGACCTCTAAGCTTACTTCTGAATGTATTTATTTTTATTTTTTTCTTTGTTAAAATTTATTTTTTTAATTTAGTATTTTTTCAATTACATGAAAAAAACAATTTTCAACATTCATTCATTTTTAAAGTTGAGTTCCAAATTCACTCTCTTCATCTCCTCCTCCCCCTGTACTGAGAAGGCAAGCAATTTGCTCCAGGTTATACATACATAGTCATGCAAAATATATTCCTATATTAGTCATGTTGCAAAAGAAAACTTAGACCAAAATAAAAACCCAAGAAAAATAAAAAACTATGCCTCAATTGGTATAAAAATTCCATCAGTTCTTTCTCAGGGGATGGATAGCATTTTCATGATAAATTCTTCAGAGTTGTTTTGGATCATTGTATTGCTTAGAATAGCTAAGTTATTCATAGCTTATCAACTTACAATAGTGCTGGTACTATGTCCAAAACTCTCCTGGGTCTACTCTTTTCACTTTGCATCAGTTCTTGTAAGTCTCTCCAGATTTTTCTCAGAGCATCTAGCTCATCATTACTTATATAATAGTATTCCATCACAACCACATACCACAAATTACTCAACCATTCTCAAACTGAAGGGCATCGCCTCTATTTCTAATTCTTTGTCACAAGAAAAGGGCTGTTAAAATATTTGAACATAGTTTCAAATTACATAATGGTTGAATCAGTTCACAATTCCATCAGCAATGCAATATTGTCTCAATTTTCCCACACGTCCAATAACATTTCTCATTCTCCTTTTCCCTTCTATTAGCCCATTTAATAACTGTGAAGTAGTACCTCAGTATTGTCTTAATTTGCATTTCTCTAATCAATAGTAATTTAGAGCATTTCTTCCATATGGCTATAAATGGTTTTGATTACATCATCTGAAAACTGACTATTCATATTTCTGATCATTTATTAATGGGGGGGATGGTTCTCATTTTTTATAAATTTGACTCATTTCTCCATATATTTGAGAATTCCTTCAACACTTTTTTCTCACAGGCAGATTTATAATGTATTTACCTTCACTGATTTCCCTCCTGTTTATTCTGTCATCTCTCCCTTTTACCCAATTTCTACCACCTTTCCTCTTCTTCTTTTTTTTAATCTTCTAGTTCATTGAATATCCATCTTTTCCCTTACAGAGTATGTTCAATTTTGCTGGGTAGGTGATCCTTGGTTGCAATTCTAGCTTTTTTCTTTGCCCTCCAGATTATCATATTCCAATTCTTCCAATCCTTTGACATAAAACAGCTAAACTTTGTGTTATCCTGACTATGGCTCCCCAGTCATAAATTATTTCCTTCAGGCTGGTTGTAATATTTTCTTTTTTGACCTGGGAGTTCTGGAATTGGCTGCAATATTCCTGGGAGTTATCATTTTGGAATTACTTTCGGGAGATGATTGGTGGACTCTTTCAATTTTTTTTTTAGGTAGCTTCATAATTTTAAAATTATTTCTCTTGGATCTATTTTCCGGATCAGCTGTTTTTCTAATGAGATAATTCATATTATCTTCTATTTTTTCCTTCTTTTGGTTTTCTTTTATTGTTTCTTGATTTTTCATAATGCCATTAGCTTCCAGTTGGCCAATTCTACTTTTTAAGGAGTTATTTTCCCTTTAGTGGATTTTTTTTTGACTTTTTTTATTTGCTAATTTTGTTTTTCATGGCATTCTTCTCCTTAATAGCTTTTTTAATTTTTATTTTTTTGTTATGATTTGGCCAAGTCCCTTTTTAAAGGTGTTACTTTCATTAGTATTTTTGTGTGTCCTTTACCAAGCTGTTGACTCATTTTTCATGATTTTCTTGTATCCCTCTCATTTTCTTTCCCAATTTTTCCTCTACCGTGCTTACTTGATTTTCAAAATTCTTTTCAAGCTTTTCCAAGGTCTAAGACAATTTATATTTTTGTTGGAAGCTTTGGATATAGAAACTTTGACGTTGTAATCTTCTGAGTTTGTGTTTTGATCTTCCTTGTCAGCAGTAACTTTCTATGATCAGACTCTTTTTTTTCCCTGCTGTTTGCCTTTTCCTCAGTTTATTGCCTTTTTTTTGCTTTTTGCAAGGTAATAGGATTAAGTGACTTGTCCAAGATCACGCTGCTAAGTAGACATCAAGTATCTGATGCTGGGTTTGAACTCAGGTCCTCCTGACTCCAGAGTTGGTGCTCTAACTACTGTACCACCTAATTGCAAGGGGTACCTCCTACCTATTTCTTGACTTTTACCTCTTTGCTAAAGTGGGGCTCTGCTTCTAGAATGGAGAGTGCACTACCCTAAGCTTCAGGTGTTTTATGCAATTGTTTCCAGAGATCCTTCTAGGGACCTGTAGGTTTTTAAGTCTTCCAAGGTGGTATGATGTAAGAAGTGTGTTTATTAATCTCCTGGCCTATGTTTTGATCTGTGAATGACCACAAGTACTCTTTTCTGCCCTGGAGCTGAGATAAGGGTTCCTGCTCCACTAAATCTGCCAGTTTAATGTGCTCATGTTCCTTCTTGCCCTGGGATTGCCACCCAGGACTATGATCTGGATCTGAATGTGGGCAAAGCAACAGAGTTCTGCTCCATAGTGCTCATAAAGAGACCCTTGCCATTTCCTTCTGACCAAATGTTCAACCCTCTTACTGTCTTTGGGCTGAGAGTTCCAAAAGGAGCCCCTGCAACTGCTGATTTATTCTCTCCCAAAGTCTGCTCCTAGTTTGCTGGGGCCAGGTCTGTGCTAGTATAGTCTGCACAGACCTTTCCTGCCAAACTTTAAGTTATCTTGTGCTGGAAAAATTGTTTCACCCAATTCTTTTGTGATGAGTTCTACCCTCAAGGATTTGTTTTAGAACATTATTTCAAAGTTTTTGGAGGAGTTTTGGGGAGAGCTCAGACAAGTCCCTTCTTTCTCTCTGCCATCTTGGCACCTTCTTCTAAGGTCCCAGGGGGAATACCTTCTTTACCAAGGCAAACCTCTCTACCTGCACAAGTGATCCTATTCTATTTTAATTTACCAACAGATTGCTTCCTTTCATTAAATTTCAATGTGTCCCCATCTCCTGGCTGCTTCCGACAGCAAATGTGCTCAAATATCACCCATGTTCAAAAAAAAACTCTTACTTGGTCCATCCACCCTCACTATCATCCCACATCTCTTTCCATTTGTGACTGAACTTTTTGAGGGGGCTATCTGTAATAAGTGCCTTCACTTACTTGCCTCGCTTTTAAATTTCTTATAATCAGGCTTTCCATTTCATCACTTAAATGAAACAAGTCTATTCAAAGTTATCAGTGATCTCTTAACTGCCAGATCTGAAGGCAGTGAAGGCCTCTGTTTTTCAGTCTTTACCTTTTCAGACTTCTCTGCAATCTTTGCCACTTTTCATTCCCCTCCTTTTCTCCTAGATAATAAGCCTTTCTACTCTAGATTGCCACAATACTACCCTTTGCTAGTTCTCCCCCTACCTCTCTAATCATTTCTCAGTCTGCTTTGTTGAACCTTTGTCCAGGTCATATCTAAAGAAGGTGGACATCTCCGTGTCTCTTTCTTGGATCCTCTTCCTTTCTCCTTCTCTAGTGTTCCATTTGGTGATCTCATTTGCTCCCATGGTATCAATTATCTCTATGCTGATGATTCACAGATCTTCTCATTCAGCTTTAATCTCTCTCCTAATTTCCAGGCTCTCATTTCAAATTACCATTTCAAATTGGATGTCCCCGAGATATCTTAAACTCAACATAGTCTGAATTCATTATCTTTCCCCCAAAGCTCTTCCTTTTTCTATCTTCCCTATTATCCACCATTCCTAGACCATCCTTATCTCAATATTTATTTCTACCCTTGCCTCTTTCTTTACTCCTCTGATCCTTCCTTCCTTCTGTCACCATTCCCATCTCAAGCTTCACCCTCTTTTTGTCTATTCACATCTCCATCTTCCTCTCCGTCTTGATGCTAATCCAGACCAGGTTCTTTTATTGAGGTTGGAGATGATCCCTGATCATCCTACCCTTGAGTTGAGGACAAAATTATTCTCCCAGTCACCCAGACTTGCAAACTAGGTTTCATCTTAACTTCTCTCTGACTCCTCCTTCCTCTCATATCTAATCTGTTGACCAATCTTGTTGATTTTATCTTTATAATATCTCTAATATACTTCCTTTCCTCTGACATGCCACCACCTTGATTCTAGCCCTCATTACCTCATGACTGGACTGTTTCGACAGCTTGATGCTTAGTCTCCCTGTTTCAAACATTTCCCCATTCCAGTTCATCTTCCATTCAGCTGTCAAATCAATCATCCTAAATTATCTGACCACTTCCATCTCCATCTAGTAAACTCCATTGGCTTCCTATTACTTCCTACATCAAATATAAAAAAGTCCCTAAGATGAAAAATTCTTATTCCTTCTTGTCCTTTAATATTCTTATACTTGTTTCCCTCCACATACTGTGACCAGAGTGCAAGACCTGGAGGCAGGAAGGCCTAATTCAAATCCAGCCTCAGACACTTACCAGCTGTGTGATCCTGGGCAAGTCACTTAACTCTGCCTCAGAACCCTGTTCTGACTCTTTGGGTTTTTCTTGGCAAAGATATTGGAATGGTTTGCCAGTCTCTTCTCCAGCTTATTTTATAGATGAAGAAACTGAGGCAAACAGAGTTATATGACTTGCTCAGGGTCAGTGAATAAGTGTCTGAGAATAGATTTGAACTCATTAAGAGTCTTCCTGACTCCAGGACTAGCATTTTATACACTATGCCATCTAGCTGCCCAGAGGGAGAATGGTACCGGTCTAAAACTGTCTCGTGCTTCATTTCTAGGGGGAAATGCCCAGGAAGGATGAATGTCTTATCCGCAGTCACATGGTATATCATGGTAACAAATAACACAATGGAAGCCTAGAGAAGCCCAACATTGTATTGATCACTATGCAGAACTCATCCAAAGGAAAAAAAAAACAGGAAAGAAGCTTAGGGAAGCTGCCTTTCTTATTCTGTTACTATGGAGATCTGATGGGATACAGTAAAACAATTCTGGAACTGGAGTCAGGGGCTCCAGTTCTGCTGACATTTATCTCTCATCTTGCTCAGTGAAGAAACTATTCAGAAAAAGAGAGAAGCATAGAAGCCAGCTTATTCTTCCAACTGTAGTCCTTGGCTCCCTTGTGAATTGGGGACTTAGCAAATCCTATTCTCTCAGGTCTTCTGTTTCCTCAACTATCAGATAATGGGGTGGACATAGTCAGAACATCCTTTCAGGTCGGATATTATGAATCTCTGATTCATCTAAGCTCATGTGGGTAAGCCCAGAGAGGATGGGTGTTCCAAGTCACCCAATACCGATGATTCATCCTGTGGCATGAGAGAAAGAAAGGGGGACCCACAGAAGACATCTGACTTGTTCAGGGTCACACACAAGCTCTTCAAAAAGCCTGGAGGCTGTGAAAAGGTGTGGCTTGTTTAAGGTCACATGTGACTGGTGATGGACAGAAGTAGAACGAAGAGGCAGACAGGGTTAGATGGCAATCCGAGCTCCAACAGTGGCCCTCTCCCACCACACTCCCTTCTCCCCATAGGTACCTGTGGGTGCGGCTTGGAGAACATCACTTGTGGCGATGGGAAGGTCCGGAGCAGCTGTTTCGTGTCACTGATTTCTTCCCCCACCCAGGCTTCAACAGTGACCTGACAGCCCATGATCACAACCATGATATCATGCTGGTCCGCCTCAAGAGACCAGCCAGGTTGAATTCAGCTGTGCAACCCCTCAATATCAGCAAGAATTGTGCCAAACCTGGTACCACCTGTCTGATCTCTGGCTGGGGGGCCATCTCCAGTCCTGATGGTGGGTCTTGGTCTGGGCTAGCACTGAGATGTAGAGGATGAAAATGAAGATGAAGATAGGGTTAGAGGGATAGATGTGGCTCAGGGTGAGGACAGAGGCAAAGATGGATATAAAGATAGATATTGGGATGAGGTTGGGGATGAAGACTGAAGTGGGATCCAAAGTAAAGAAAGGGGGGGGTAAATATAAGAGACTGAGATGGTGATGACAATGTGGGTGGGCATGAGGGATAGACATGAGAACAGGGATGCAACTGAGGCATAAAGATAAAGGAAGCAAGGAATGAGGTTGGGTTTGGAGATAGGATTGGTGATGGAGATAAAGTGGAGATGAGGTTAGCATTTGGGATTAAGAAAAAATCAGAGCATTGGAAATGGACATGGAGGTAAGGCAAATAGAATTGGGAATCAATATAAAAGATGGAGAAAGGGACGGGAATGGTTTTGCAGACGGGATTGGAGTTGGAAATAAAGATTAAGAACAGAGATAAGGATGGGCATGAGGCTGGGGAGGGATTTAGAGGTGAAGATGGAATTGGAGATGGCATTGGAGGTAGACTTGACTAAAGCTCCACGAAGCAGCAGGGAAGTGCTGGTGCCCTCTTGTGTTCTGCTCACCTCTTTGCTGAGCACGCCTTGCTCTGTCCTCCCACAGTTGAATACCCCCTTACACTTCAGTGCGCCAACATCAGCGTCCTGGAGCCCCGCCTGTGCCATAGGGCCTACCCCGGTCGCATATCTTCCAATATGATTTGTGCTGGTCTCTGGGAAGGAGGTCGCGGTTCCTGCCAGGTGAGACCCGGAGCTTTGGGCTCTAAAGGTTCAGGAGCCAGTGATGCTAAGGGATGTGGGGCTGGCCTCAACCCCTCGTGTGGGCGACTAGGAGCTTTGAGAGCAGGGTTGGAGTTCCTGAAAGAGTTAAGGCCTGGGAGATCGGGGAAAGTCCGGGTCCCTGGATCTGGTCAAAGACGGACGGCCTGGATGCCTGGGTCCCTGAGGGGGCGGGCTGTGGGATCCGGACCTGAGCGAGTTCTAAGAGCGGAGAGGAGGTGGATCCCTTGATCCCCCGGTGCTGAAGGACGGCTGGGGCTGGGGGAAGGGGTACTTGGCTTGGGTTATGGATTGGGGGGCGCCAAGTCCATCAGCCTCATGCTTTGTCTGCACCCTTCTCACCCCATGTGACCGTGTCCCTCTCCCCTCTCCTGTCGCCTACTCTTTTCTCTCTCTCTCTCTCCCTCCCTCCCCTCACCCCCGGATCCAGGGAGACTCTGGGGGCCCCCTGGTGTGTAACGGAGCTCTGGCGGGAGTGGTGTCTGGGGGAGCCGAGCCCTGCTCCAAACCGAGGCGACCTGCCGTCTACACCAGCGTCTGCCGCTACCGGGACTGGATCTACAAGACCATGAAGGAAAACTCCACGTGATGGATTCTTCTAGGCTGCGTCCACTCTGCCCCTTCCCCCCAAGTCTTGTCTTCACGGGGCGCCCCTCTCGTGATGCCGCCCACCTCGGAATGCCTCCCCCCGCCCCCAGTCTTTGATCCCGCCTGCACCCCTCACGCCTGGGAACCCGGACACTGGCCCTCCCCTCTGAGGGCTGCACCTGCTGACAAATGGGCGCACCCCCTTGGGGCTTCAAGGAGGAGCTTAGGGTCTCCGTGGTGTGGGCGGGGAAGAACTGTCCTCTCTTACCTTGGCCCCTGGGGTAACCCTAACAGACTCGTCCACCCATTTCTTCATTCTCTCGTGAATTTTGGGGGGTCTCAAGGAATCTGGGGCTCTGTCATTCAACCGAAAACGCAAGAGGAGCCCACAGACCAAAGGGCCAGCCAACCTCTGTCCCGAGGACCAGAAAAACGTGCAGTGCGCTCTCGGGGCGGCTCTCCGTAGCAAGCCTCACCATGCCTCCCTTTCACCTTCTGCTTCTTGCTTCTGATCCTCTCCTCTGGAGTAAAGAGAAAGAAACACTTTCCTCCATGCATGTGAGAGACTCCCCAAACCTGGAAGCCAGTCACCCTGGCCCTCCCGCCTCCATGGGGCTGAAACACTCCCAGTTCCTCTCACCAGCCCCGATGTGGCGTCAACTGAAGGCCACAGTCCACCTTGGCCAGCCTCTCTTGGATGTTCTTCCTAAAATGGGGGTCCCGACTCCTGCACAGCACTCCAGAGGACCTTGGCCGTCATTCCCTGCTCCTGGACACTGCACCTCTTCATGGCTAGTGGAGGGAGACTTGCAGTCCTTACCCAGCCCCTGGCATGGGGGAACTTGCCACAGAGTTGGCATTTAAATAAATTCTGGAGTTGGATTGAATGTTACCTAAGATTGCATTAGCTGCTCTTGGCTGCCTCATCACCTGTTGACTCATAGTGATCTTGTGGTTCACAAACTTGTAGGTCTTTCAAAAACGGTTGATTATCTTGTCACACCTCTCCCTGACTTGCACTTGAGTAGATTTCTTGTACGAGAAGGATCAGACTTTGCACTAGTATAAATTTTTATTCCTGCTTTGTCTCTTCTCCCTGTGGACTCCTCCCACTCCCCCATCTCTCTCTCTCTGTCTCTGTCTCTCTCCCTCCCTCTCTCTCTCTCTCTCTCATACACACACACACACACACACACACACACACACACACACAAACAGATCTTCAAGAGATTCCACTCCTTTGAGGATTTCTGCTCCTTGCACCCCACCCCACCCCAAATCTCTAGCCCTATTTCAGCTGACTCCCATTTATTTCAGTTTTAGGTTTTTTAGGGTTTTTTAGGGTTTTTTTCCCCCAGGCAAATGGGGTTAAGTGGCTTGCCCAAGGCCACACAGCTAGGTAATTATCAAGTGTCTGAGGTCAGATTTGAACCCAGGTACTCCTGACTCCAGGGCCAGTGCTTTATCCACTACACCACCTAGCTACCCCCATGTATTTCAGTTTTATCTGACTCTCCAAGACCCCAGTTGGGGTTTTCTGGGTACAGACACTGGAGTGGTTTGCCATTTCCTTCTTCAGCTTATTTGAGAGGCAAATAAGGTTAAGTGGATTAGCCCAGAGTCACACAGCTAGAATAGGTTTCGCTGGATTTGAACTCAGACCTTCCAAACTCCAGACCTGGTACTTTATCCACTATGCCACCCATCTCTCCGGCACCCAAACTACCTGATTTTCACCTGCCCCACCCTGCTTATGTTCACTGCATCTTCTTCAGCATCCCATTGAGAAAAGGATGCTTGTCTGGCAAGTATTGTTTTTTCTTTTTTGCAGGGCAGTGGGGTTAAGTGGCTTGCCCAAGGCCACACAGCTAGGTCATTATTAAGTGTTTGAGGTCTAATTTGAACCCAGGTCCTCCTGACTTTAGGGCTGGTGCTCTATCACTGCGCCACCTAGCTGCCCCTGACAAGTATCATTTTAATCAGCCATTATCCACCTATCTGTTAGGATGGAAATACAAGTACAAACAATAAAATAATATTTCCTAGCAATGAACATCTAGTCAGCGTCCCTGTTGTATTGAGTTTTCCCAAGGGAGACAGAGGGGAACAGAGGGTGAAGGAAGAAGAAGACCCTTCCTCTTCCCTTCCTGCTTGGAGACAGCTGAGTCTAGGAAGAATAGCAGTGTAGAGGGGAGATAGGAGGCATTGCCTCTACCACGTGGGTGTGTTGGGTAAATCACTAGACTCCCTGGACCTCAATTGCTTCCTCTGTAAAATTGTGGGAGGGGGAGGAAGACTAGATTAGGACATTTTCACTGTATGTGTGTGTGTGTGTGTGTGTGTGTGTGTGTGTGTGTGTCCCTATAGTAATTTAGTGATCTGGGCAAGTCTTTACTGAGAAATTTTTTAAAAAATAATTGCAGAGAGCAGCTAGGTGATGCAGTGGATGGAGCACAGGCCCTGGAGTCTTGAGTACCTGGGTTCAAATCCGGTCTCAGACACTGAATAATGACCTAGCTGTGTGACCTTGGCCAAGTCACTTAACCCTATTGCCTTGCCCCAAACAAAACAAAACAGAAAGTAATCAAAGGAAATGCTGCGTTTTAGTTAGAGGCTGAGGCAAATGAAGCTGTATCTGCCCCCGGCCAAGCCCACGGATCCCCCAGATCTATCCACCCCGCGCTGGACCCGGGGTTCTCTGCGTTAGCCTACGGGCCTGCATAGCCTTGGATTCCAGCCCCCTCCCTGCTCTTGGCAGACTGGCCTCCGAGCCAGTGGGCGGGCTGGGAACCCCCCGAACTGGGCTCCCGCCTTTGTCCCCAGCAGACTACGTGACGTGGGAGCCACTTTATCTAGGCGAGCCTCGCTCACCTGTGCAGAACACAAACCTGCAGTGATGGCGGTGGGGGAGACGGCGGATCTCTAAGCACTTTGTGGGAGCTGATCGGCTCTGCTTCTGGGATTCCCGAAGCCCTGTAGTGCGGCCGAGAGCGGGCCAGACCCTACCCCACCCAGTCGCTGCATCTGCAGTGAGGGAAGGGGAAACCGGGTCACGGCGCCTCCCAAACCAGCCGTCCCGGATCGCTCCACCCACCCAGCCCTCCTGGGACCCAGGTCCCCGGGACTTGTCCCCGGCCCCCGCTCCTGCACCTCACGGCTTGACGGTCTGCCTGCAGCCCGCTTGTGCTCCGCTCCGGACCCAGGGGTGCGATCGCCGCTGCCTTCGACGATGGAAGCATCAGCTCCAGTCCCGGGCGGGGTGTTCGGGACCCAGGCGTCCTGCCCCCCCGGCGCCTGTGCTACAGCCACGCTTGTGGCTGCTGCATGGGTTACCTGTGAAGGGGAGGGCTGGCAAGAAGGGACGGGGAGGGGCGAGGCGGGGCCGCCTCCTTAAAAGACTCTGGCCCCAAGAGCTGGTGATATCTGGGCAGCAAGGGGACCCGAAGCGTCCTAGGAGCTCCCAGGGCGGGACCTGCCAGGAGCCTGAGCCCAGGAGTCCCTAAGGTGAGGAAGCCAAACTGAAGGGTACCCGGGTCTCCCCAGGGGCTCAGGGGAGTCGGCCTAGTAGGGATCTAGGCATCCTTGTCTGCCCTCCAGGCAGAAGCCATCATCCCCACAGGGATCAGGGCCTTCTGTCTCCTGTTCCACTCGGGGCCCCAGCCACCCTGACTCTCCAAGTCATGACTCTTCTGTCCCCAGGCTCTCCTCCCTATACCCGGGTCTTTCACTTCAGGACCTTAAGTCTGGAACAAGGAGAGGCTCCACCTGACCTTCCCCTCACTGTCCAGCTCAGCAGGCCCTGCCATGGGACCCCCTTCAGGCTCCCACATCTGGAAATCCTGGGCCTTCTTCCTCCTGCTTTGGACCACCTGTGCAGGTGAGAGGTGGGGGAGGGGAGGGGTTGCCAAGATGTGGGGAGCCTATCCAGGGGGTGTTTTCCTTGTTCTGAAGCTATGTGGAAAGCTGCAGGAATATATGTGAGCACTGGGGGGGAATGTGGGAGCATGTGGGAAGGAGGCGGCTAGTTTGGTAGCATTTGGGGGCTCATGGGACTCTTTTTGAGAGCCCAGGGGCGTGTGACAAAGAGGGTTGGGAATATTTCTGAGAGGCTGAGAACATGCTGGGCGTGGGTGAATGGGAAGAGGACGTGCAATATTGTGGGGGTATCCTAGGAAGAAATTTGCCTGAGTTCTTGCCCCACTCTCTCTTCCTCTAGGGCAGTTTAGTAACCGCCTCCCCCTCGCTTGCTATTTCAGGGTCTTTCTTGGCTGATGACGACAGGGTGCTGAAGGGACAGCCCTGTTTGCCTCATTCCCAGCCCTGGCAAGCCGGCTTGTTCCAGGGTGAACAACTCCTCTGTGGGGGGGTCCTGGTGGCCCCTCAGTGGGTACTCACAGCAGCCCACTGTCAAAAACCGTGAGCCTGGTGCTTGGGGGCCTAAGGGAGCAGGGCTTGCGGGGGGGGGGGGGGGAAGAACAGCTGGGTCCCTAAGGGGAGATAGGCTGAGCTCTATCTCTGTCTCTCTGTGACAGATCACTTTATTGCAGTGGGTTGAGGGCCTTGGGATTTGGAGGATGGATGTCTTGATGTTTGAGGAGGGACTGAATGCACAAATGCCCTGTGGCATAGGGATGGGGTTACTTTTTCTTAAAAGACCCTCTGACCCTCTGCTCATCCTTCTAAATTAAACACTTTACTGAAGTAGTGGGGGGGGGGGGAGGAAGAGCCTCTGTCCCCCTCTGGGAGCTATAGAAACACAGGGGTCTTTGTCCTTTTGTGAGCGGCTCTTTCACTAGGGAAGGTGGCTCTCTGAAAGATAGACTTATCTGTTCTGGGTGTCTCTGTATCTGGGTGTATCTTTGTTTCTTCATAATGCTGTGGGAATGACTTTCCAAAAGGACCCACCTGGGACTTAGAGGACCAAGTCCCTGGGGGTCAGCTGCTGGAATCTCAGTTATATGGGTCCTCAAGCATATGACTTGGATTTATAATGAGTCAGCAGGAGCTAGGTGCTCAGTTATTCAGATCTTATGGGAAGCAGGGGTAATCAAGGAGTGTAGATACCCATGTCCCTCAAAGGGGTGATTGAGCAACTAAATTACCCTTTTTTTTTCCAAGGGCATGGGATTTGAGGGTCTGCATACTTCTGGGGGGGGGTCTCTGAAACTCTGGCCCTCTGTTATCTGGATTTCTGAGAGGGCTGGAGACTGGAGGACTGGACATGTGGATTTCCAATGAGGGCAGAATAGGGGCACAAGGTTTTTCAAATGGGTAGGGAACACATGCCAGAGTCCCCCAAAAGTCACCCCCAAAATCCCCTGGGTTCTGGGAACATTGATACCTGAGTCACACAATCTCTCCCCATCTCCACAGGAATTACACAGTCAGACTGGGAGAGCATAGCCTGCAGAACCCAGATAATTCAAAGCAAGAGATAAAGGTGGATCGATTTATCCCTCATCCTTGTCATTCCTCATCTGGTAACAACAAGCATGACCTGATGCTGCTCAGACTCCAGAACTCAGCCAAAGTGAACAACAAAGTGAAGCCAATTGACCTTCCTTCCTACTGCCCTCAGCCTAAACAGGACTGCACTGTGTCTGGATGGGGGACCACCACCAGTCCTCGAGGTACTTCTCCAGGAGGAGGGATAGGAGTTAGAACTGAAAACAAATAGGTCCTTCAAAGTTATGACTTTCAATCCCCTCATTTTTACCAATGAGGAAACTGGGCCCCCAGAGAGGAAAATGCCTTGTCCAGAGTCAAACAGCTAAGAAAGAGAGGAAGCAGGAGCCAAACCCAAATCACCTCACTCTAAATACAGAGTTGTGGTGCTGCTGGAACAGATCAGAGAGCTCCTAAATAGACTTAGGAAAAGTGTCAACTCACTAATTGGTCTGCTGGTCAAAAGAGCAAGCAAGATGACCAAGGGGTGAAGGTTCCAGATTCTCAAGGATTTTAGTTTGAAGAACACAGAACATTTTACCTCAAAGGGTTCTTGTGAAATAGAAAATGAAAATGGAAGGTATTATGTAGTAGGTCAGAGCTAGAATAAGCCTTAGAACATAGAACTTAGAATGTCAGTGGTCACAGAGTCCTTAGCATATAGATGGGCCAGAGCCTAGCAAACCTTCAAGAACAGAAAATGGCCAAATATGAAGGAACTTTCTAAGTTTATTCCCATCAGAATTGTTTTTATAATAATATGAAAATTTCTAATTCAATTCTAATATGGTTGTTATAGATAAAGAAAAAGTTCTTGGTGGAGTCTAATAATTTATCAGAGTGTACAGGGGTCCTGATATGAAAAGTTTGAGAACTGTTTATAAAGTCCAACACCTTTATTTTACATGTTAGGAAACTTAGGTCTAGAGAGTCAAATGGCTTCCTCAAGGCCATTAAAAAAGATAAATAAATCAGAGTTTCTCCTTTCCTCTTCTTTCCTCCCTCCCCATTCCTTCCTCCTTTTCTTTTCTTCCTTGTTCTTTCCTCCTTTCTTCTTTCTTTCTTCCCTCTCCTTATCCCTTTTCTTCTCATCCCTCTCTCCTCCTTTCCTTTCTCTTTTCTTCCTTCCTCCCTCATTTCTTCTTTTCTTCCTCCCTCCCTTTCTTCCTTTCCTTCCTTCCTTCCTTCCTTCCTTCCTTCCTTATGCACTTTGAGGAAAACAGAAGAAGTCCTCACAGTTTCCATGAGACATCAATGCCCACACATTTAGAAAAGTGCTGTAGTTCAGTCAAAGCTACAGAACTTTTGGGGTTCAAATCTTGTCACTGACAAATACCTTGAAGTCATGGGCAGGTAACTGAACGTCTCATTCCTCAGGTTCTCTGAGATGGCAAATTCTCCATGAACTGCTATTCTGAATTTGTAGAGTTTCTATACTAGATTTCTTTACAAGAATGAAATCAGTGTTGTTGCTGCTGCTGTTAAGTCATGTCCTTCTCTATGTGACCCCACAGATGTTGTCTGAGGAGTTTTCTTAGCTAAGATACTGAAATGCCTTGCCATTTCCTTCACCAGTGTATTCTCATTTTACAGGTAAGGAACTGAGGCAAATAGGAATTAAGTGACTTGCCTAGGGTCACATAACTAGTCAGTGTCTGAGGCCAGATGTGAATCAGATTTTCCTAACTCCAAGTCTAACTCCTATTCACCTGACTGCCAAGAAACCCTAGCAGTATATTATCAAATGAAAACTAAGATATATATGTAGATTCATTGTGGCAATAGGAATTCAACCAAAGATTATATGAAGTAAGGGAAAAGAGTACCATTTATATAATTCTTTGAAAAGGTAAAAAGGAGAAATCCCTTATAATAAAGTGAATGCTGGGCTTGGAAATTTGGAGAGCTGTGTTCAAATCCTGCCCCTGTCACTTATCAGTTGTATGACCCTAGGATGCTTGCTAAATGTTTCTCAGTTCTAGGCAAGACTCTAAGACTAAACTGATAGAAAGAATGGACCAGAGAGAAGGGAATAAACATCCTGGGGAAATCAGAGATCCTTGATATGTTGACAACTTGCTTGCTTGATCCACATGATCTGGTTTGATCTTCTCAACAAATCTGAAATGTAGGAAATCTATTATTTGTATTTTGTAGCTGAGGAATCTGAGATCTGCAGGTTCTTTTCTACACAGTGATAGAGACAGGACTCCAAGCCACATCCGTTAGCTTCAATTCCTTCATTCCTTCATTCACATAGTGTCTACTGAGCTAGGTATGGAGATACAGAAACAAACATGACACTCTACTTCATGCCTCAGATACTCGTTAGCTGTGTGAGCCTAAGCAAATCACTTCACTTTTGTTTGCCTCAGTTTCTTATCCCTTTTCTTCTCTCCCTCCTTTCCTCTTTCCTCCCTCCCTCCCTCATTCCTTCTTTCCTTCCTCCTTCCCTTTCTTCTCTTCCTTCCTTCCTCCCTCCCTCCTTACCTCCTTCATCTGCAAAATGGCACGAGACTAGTACCAGAGTTGGTGTGAGCATCAAATACAATAATAATTATGAAGTGCCTTGGAAATATTAAGGGACTATATAAATAATAGCTGTTATCGTTATTGTTGCTGTTACCCTGCCCTGCATCCTTAAGTAAATGAGACTTGAGTTGGCTTCTACAGAATAAGTCAAGAAGAGTTTCACAATTTTAGAACAATACAAAAATAGTAATGATAGAATTGGGAGTTGGTGAAAGGTAACTTTATTATAATTAGGGCCATGGCTTAACACTCAAGAATCTCTCACAAAGCTAAAAAGAAAAGCAGACTTTTTTAAAACTCCAAGACTTCATATTTAATCATAAGGTTAAATTTTATAGGGATAAGCATCAAGTCTAATCCAATCATAGACATTTTCTAGATGTATGATCCTGGACAAGTCACTTCACTTTGCCTCAAATCTTCATCTGTAAAATGAATTAGAGAATGAAATGGCAAACCACTCTAGTAACTTTGCTAAGAAAACTCCAAATGGAGTCAAAGAGAGCTGGACTTGACTAATTGACTAAGCAACAACAATCATGTTTTGAATTTCGTAAAATATTCCTCCCAACCTCCCTCCCCCTCACATTGACCCAAGCACAACAACAACCACACAATCATACAAAACAAATCACTGAGGCAATCATAGATTTTTTTTTAAAGTCAGAAGACACCTCAGCAGGAGTCACATAGTCCAATGCTGACCTGGAAGACTTCAAGTCCTTCTGAGGCCACCTTCTTGTGTTCCCTGAAAAAACAATCCAATCTCCTCTTCCCTGTTTTCGCTTTTCACAAATGAATGCCTTCTACCATATTAACGTCCTTCCTAAAAGGTGGTTCCCTGAATTGCATACTAGACATGTGCTGGCCTGGGCAGAGTGCAGTGGTACCATCAATTTCTATTCCTGGAAAATTCCTTTCCTAATGAGAGTAGAAATCAAATTAGACTTTTTTTTTTGGCTACCATATTGTACTTGTAACCAACCAACCTCTCTTTCTCCCTCTCTCCATTTGTCTGGATCAATTTTTAAAAATCCAAATTGCTGTCTAACTATGACTTCCTCACCTTATATAGGCAATACTGACTTTTTTTAACCTCCAAGAATTTATGTTTAGACATAATAACTTACATTTTATAGCTCCTTTTTGGATAGTACAGTAGGTATGGCCTAGATCTGAAATCAAGAGCTCAGACACTTATGAGCTCTGTGACTCTGGGCAAGTCACTTAACCAGTTTTCATCAGTTTCCTGACCCATAAACAGAGAGATAATAATTGTATATACTTCCCAGGGTTGTTGTGATAATTAAATTAGATAATATTAGCAAAGTGTTTTGCAAACCTTATATGTTTATGATGGTGATGATAATGACTGGTAATATTAATGATAGTAGTTAAGATTTACATAGCACTTACTATGTGCTATATTTTCATTTTACAGTTGAAGAAATTGAGGCAAAGGGAGATTAAGTGCTTTGCCTAGGGTCACACAGTTGGTGTCTGAGACCAGATTTAAATTCAGGTCTTACTGATTCCAGGTCCAGCACTCTATCCACCAGGCCATCTAGTTGCCAGAGTAGCAACAGTAGTAGTAGTAGTGGTGGTAATAATAACAGTAATGACAGTAGTGACAGGAGTAGTCATAGAGTAGCAGCAACAGTAATGATAGGAGTAGAAGTAGTGAGAGTATTATTAATAGTGGTAGCAGCAGCAGCAACAGCAACAGTAATAATAGTAGAAGTAGTGGCAGTATTAGTAATAGTAGCAGCAGTAGTAGTGGTAGTGGTAGTAGTAGTAGTAGTCGTAGTAGGAGCAGTAGTAGCAGCAACATTAATAATAGTAGAAGTATTGGCAATATTGGTAATAGCAGCAGCAGCAGCAGGAGGAGGAGGAACAGCAGCAGCAGCAACAGTAATAATAGTAGAAGTATTGCAATATTGGTAATAGCAGCAGGAGGAGGAGGAGGAGGAAGAGAAGGAGCAGCAGCAGCAACAGTAATAATAGTAGAAGTATTGCAATATTAGTAATAGCAGCAGCAGGAGGAGGAGGAGGAAGAGAAGGAGCAGCAGCAGCAACAGTAATAATAGTAGTAGAAGTATTGGCAATATTAGTAATAGTAGCAGCAGTAGTAGTGGTAGTTGTACTGGTAGTAGTAGTAGTAGTAGTAGCAGCAGCAGCAGTAGTAGCAGCAACATTAATAATAGTAGAAGTATTGCAATATTGGTAATAGCAGCAGCAGCAGGAGGAAGAGGAGGAGCAGCAGCAGCAACAGTAATAATAGTAGTAGAAGTAGTGACAATATTAGTAATAGTAGCAGCAGCAGTAGTAGTAGCGTCAGCAGCAGCAGCAGCAGCAGCAGCAGCAGTAGTAGTAGTAGTAGTAGCAGCAGCAGCAACATTAATAATAGTAGAAGTATTGAAATATTGGTAATAGCAGCAGCAGCAGGAGGAAGAGGAGGAGGAGGAAGAGGAGCAGCAGCAGCAACAGTAATAATAGTAGTAGAAGTAGTGGCAATATTAGTAATAGTAGTTGGAGCAGTAGTAGTAGTAGTAGCAGCAGCGACAGTAATAATAGTAGTAGAAGTAGTGGCAATATTAGTAATAGTAGTTGGAGCAGTAGTAGTAGTAGTAGCAGCAGCGACAGTAATAATAGTAGTGGTACAGCAGCAGCAACAGTAGTAGTATTCGTCTGTAGTCACAGTCATAGCAGTTGCAGCAGCAACAGTGACCATGACAGTAATAATAATATTAAGTAAGTAATTGGGAACAGTTGTTAGTAGTAAGTTGTAGAAGTAGTTGGTGGGATTAAGGGTGGCGGTAGTAGTAGTATGGTAAGTAAAAGGGGTAGCAATCATTAGTAGTAGGTTGTAGTAGGAGAGGTAATGCTGGTGATAGTAATAATTGTCACCGTGGTAGAAGAGAATAGGTCACAGTTGGTAGCATTAAGTGATAGTGGTTGTTGCTAGTGGTAGTAGAGACAGGAATAGTAACCACAGCAGCCGCAGCAATGGCTACAGCAGTATTCAGCCCCATGGTCAGGCTTATAAAGCTTTGTGACATCCTGCTGTAACATCCTGTATCTCAAACATCCCTTCCAACTTCCTTGGTGTTGTGAGCACATACTAGGGAAGGTAATGCCCTATGCCCCATGTGGGTTTGTCTAGTTAGTCTTTAAAGTCAATGAAAATCAACAGTGTGACCTACTCCAAAAGCTTAGTTGGATCCAAAGAAGAGCAAAATGTCCAGCAAGTTGGGGAGGTCTCCCATTCCCTGAACTCCATATTTCTCTGGTCACTCCCTTTCCAGTATGTGCTGTTTTGGGGAGACACTTTAGGAAGACCATGGAAATTCTGGAACAGATCCAGAGGAGGGCAAGCAGGACAGGGAAGGCACTTGGAAGCAGAGCATGAGGGGAATGATTGAAGAAATAGGAATGTTTAGCCTGGAGAAGAAAACAACAGCACAACATGAAGTTTGGGTGTGGGGGGAGGTACACAGTATGTGTTCTCAAGTCTCTGAAGGGTTATGATATAGGAAGGAAGTGAAATTCATTTTTCTTGATCTCAGAGGCAGAACTAGAAAGATCAGGGAGTTTCAAAGGGGCAGACTTCAGCTTGAGGGAAGGGACAGTGCTGACTGGACCAGAACAGCTAGCTAAAAAATGTTCATGGACTAATTATGAGAACAATGCAAAACTGGACAATCTAAAAATGTTATGGCATTATCAGGGAGTGAGCTTTCCATCCTGACCATATTCAGAAAGACAATGAATAGATATGAAGAGTGTATAAAAGAGACAGTGAGGAAAAGAAAAAGAGAAGAGAAAGGAAAAGAGAGCAGGGGAAGAAAAAGAGAAGAACCAAAGAAGAGGAGAGGAGAACAGAGAAAAAGAGGGAAGAAGAGAAAAGAAAGGGAAGAGGAGAGGAGAAAAGATGAAGTAGGGAGGAGGGGAAATGAGGGAAGATAAAAAGGAAAGGGAGAGAGGAGGGAAAATGAGGCTAAGAAAAAAACAGAAGATAGCAGGGGAGTATTGCTCTGGGGTTAGAGAAATTAATACACAGTTAGTGTAGCCAGAGGGAGTAATGGAGGGAGAAAGTGACAGAGAGTCAGAGGTGGGGAGTCTGTAGGTCAATGAATTCTTCCATTGATTTTGATTCTAAAATTTTCCAGGGGAAGTTAAGCAGTTACTTCTCTGGATTGAGAAATAAAATAGTGGGGAGAGGGGGTGGGGAATGAAAAAATTTGTTTCATATGCTTATGAAAGAGGGACTAGGGGGCAGCTAGGTGGCTCAGTGGATAAAGCACCGGCCCTGGAGTCAGGGGCACCTGGGTTCAAATCCGACCTCAGACACTTACTAGTTACCTAGCTGTATGGCCTTGGGCAAGTCATTTAACCCCATTGCCTTGCAAAAAAAAATAAATAAAAGAGGGACTGGGTAAAGTTGGGACCAGAAACTTTTCTATCATTGACTGGAAGAGGCTTCTATTCAGGAAGTGGTCCCTATTAACTAACCTTCCTCTCTCTCCCTCCTGCCCCATTTATTTATCAGGCAAGAATGTTCAGATTCCATCACTGGACTCTAACCTTCAACCCTGTTATCTGCATGTAGAGATGAGGATCCTTCAGGCTAGTTGGCTAAAGAATTGCACTTTATAAGAGTAGTGGTCTCCAGTTAACAAATCTTTCAAAGTATGCAACTAGAAATTTCTGGATTTTTCATCACTAATCTACTTTCTCTTCCCAACCCCTTCCCCAGAGAACTTTCCTAATACTCTGTACTGTGCAAATCTGTACATCTGGTCCCAGGATCACTGTGAGAAAGCCTACCCAGACAAGATTTCAGATGGCATGGTGTGTGCAGGGAACAGCAACGGTGCCGACACCTGTCAGGTCAGGGCTCAAAGGACAGTCGGTTGTGGGGTGGTGATACTAAGGTTGGATGTGAGGATTTGGGGAACATAGAAACAGAGCACCCTGCTATATAGAGGAAGCTCTGGTTTCAATTCATAACTCCCGTAAGCCCTTTGGCCAGTCTCCTCCTTTTTACAGATGAAGAAACAGAAGCCCGAAGAAATTAAATGATTTCCCCCAGGTCTCATAGGTGGTAAAGGAGCAATCACAGATTTTAAACTCAGGGTCTCTGACTCTATATCAGTGCTTTTCCCATGGTCCCACAGTTATAGGATTTTGGAGATCACACTGTCTTTCTTCCCCCCTTATTTGTTTAGTTCTTTTTTCAGTTGTCTCTGACTCTTCATGACCCCATTTATCATTTTCTTGGTGGAGATACTGGAATGGTTTGTTATTTTCTTATCCAGCTCATTTTCCAGATAAGGAAACGGAGGCAAACAAAGTAAAATGACTTGCCCAGATTCACACAGATATTAAGTATCTGAAGTCATTTGAACTCAGGAAAGTGGATCTTTCTGGCTCTAGGCTCAGCACCCTACTGTAACTCCTGGTCATTTTACAGATATGGAAATAGGCTTCCAGATGGGGCCTGATGTGCTGAGTGTTAATGACTGGACCTGATATTTGGTCTTGTCTTCTGACTACAAATTTCTATTTCCTACTAAACTGTGCCTCTTCCAAAAGACTGGGACTCAAATCTGGTTTTCACCATCTATGTGGTTTTAGTAGGACTGCTTCCCTTTTTTCTGAGTCTCAGTTTTCCCATCTGTAAAATGAGAGGGTAAGGTTAAATGGTCTCTAAGGACCTTTTCAGTCATGATTTGAAGAGAGAGAAGAGTGTTTCATTGAGCTTAGAACAAAGAAAAAAGCCAGGGAGTCTTCCCTCCTCTCTTAAAGGTCACATCTTTTGGGAACAGAATCTGCAAATGGATTGGAAAGCCATTATAACTAGTGTCCCTTGGATGAGGTCTCTGCCCCTTCCTAAGGATTGGACCTAGTGAGACCACTTCCCAATTGGCAGGAGTTGGATCAATGACCTGGAAACCACAGATGGGTTCTCTGGTTAAACCCTAACACCTAGGATTCAAACCTTGAAGACAATGTCCTCTCCCTACTGACAAAGACATTGAGGTGGTGAAGTGGATACAGCACTTTTACTCATCTTCCCGAGTTAAAAATATAGCCTCAGACACTTAGTCACTTACTGGTTGTGTGAACTTGAACAAGTCACTACATCTTGTTTGGCTCAGTTTCCTCATCTGTAAAATGAGAGGAGGTAACAAATTACTCTAGTATCTTTTGCCAAGAAAACCTCTACATGGGGTGAATCAGATGAGCTTGAAACGACTGAGCAACAAAAGCAACAACAAATAATGGCGACAAAGAAGGCAGGGCAGTTGTATGACATCCTGGGAAGAAAGAGGGATCTCAGTTGGTGTAAAGAGGTCCTTTAACACCCATTTTCTGGTGTAGGTCAAAGCTGAAACCTAGGAGGAAGCCACGCCTCCTAATGCTTTCCATCTTTCTCTCCCCACCCTTCCCCCACTCCCACCCCCACCCCCACCCCCACCCCGATAATGACCCTGAACAGGTGTTAGATAATCTGAGGTTGATTTCTTTCCTCACTTTCTCATCCAGGGTGACTCAGGTGGCCCTCTGGTGTGCAAGGGAGTTCTCCAGGGCATCACATCATGGGGTGCAGACCCCTGTGGGACTGTGGATAAACCAGGCGTCTATACCAGTGTCTGCCGCTATACAAATTGGATTAAGAAGACCATACATGCTAACTGAGACCGAGCTGGGAATGGGTCGGGGAAGAGGAGTGGGCTTCGCCCTTAATCAACGAGTAGCCCCTGGTCGTGCTCCCCCAGACCTGCCTATGCTTTGGTCGGTGGAGATGAGAAGGAAAGGTCGAGGTAGACTTCTGAGGCTCTCCAAGGCGCACATGGATCGCTCTCAATTTGGAGGCTACTTTTTCCTTTCTCCCTAGGATTCCTTCTTTGAGACTCGGTTTAGGGGAAGGGGAGGACTGGACTGTGAGTGTGTGTCTCTGAATCTCTCCATGTCTCCGTTCGTCCCTCCGGTCTATTTCGCCTTTGCCTCTTTGTTTTCCTTCTCCAGGCTCTGCGCTGTCCCCCAGCACCACTTTGCTGTCTGCCCAGTTCTACAGTTTTCTGGACCAGTCACTGTCCTCTCCGACTGGTGCTGCCCTTCCTCTTTGCCCGCCCCTGTATTTCTACCCTGTCTCTCTCCCTCAGGGCACCTTTCCCACTCCTCTGAAGCCCCTGCCCCAGCCCTATTCTGAATGGCTCCTTTCCCCCCGATTTGAGGCCACCCTCCACCTGCCTCCCGCCTCCCGCGGCGGGAGTCAGTGGGCATGGGAGTCGTGCTCCCGCCCCATTGGTTCCCCTCCTGACGGCATCTCTTTCCCAATCCTCCCCGAGCCAGGGCGGAGGGAGCACGTCTTCTCGGGCGAGGCTCCAGAGGCGGGTGGGGCCCCTGAGGCGGGTGGGGCCCCGGGGAGGAGCCGCTGGACGGGAGATACCAGATGCTCTCAAGCCTTTCTGACGGACAGATGGATGTCCACCCAGGCCCGTGGGTCCAGTCCTCCAGTCCATCCGACCTTAGCGCCGGCTTCACTCCAATCTGGAAACGTCTAGCGAACCCCGCGGTACCCTTGCCACGGACTCCTGGGTCCTGTGTGCGCCCGGTCTCGGGCCTGTCTCAGTCCGCAGTTGGTGTGGCGGCTCCCAGCTCCCCCACCCCCGGCCCCGGGCCTTATTTTCCCATTCTGGACCCACCCCTAACCACGCGTTGATTCCCAGTGCCCCCAAACTCGGCCTTCTCTAGCCTTTCCTCAGCGCTGCCCCTGCCCATGCCAACAATCTATGCCCAAACGCTTGGGCACTTCCGCGGAGCTCAGATGTATTCCTGCCCTAACTGGTCCATTCTTCCTTAATTTCCCAGTCCCCCTTCCCACCCCCCATAACTCTTTCTTTCTCTGCTCCTTTCGCCCCCTTCTTCCCCCAATTCCCCCCTCCCCTCCCCATCCCCAGTCCATTAAATCATGCCCTCCCAGCCAGATGCTTTCCTCCAGCCTGGACCTTGCCCCCCAATTGCGCTCCCACTTGGCTCTGGCGGCCCTGGTGCAACCCATTTCCGTACCCCACTTCTCCCTAACCCCCTTCCCTGAATCCCCAGGCTTTTAGTTGTGTGACCTCCATAATCGGTCTCTTCCTAAAAAGTCCTCTCCTTCTGGACTGGCTCCAGTTCCTATCCACTTCAGTCCTCAGCCCAGGATTGTAGCTCTGCCCACATGTCCTAACCAGAGCCTAGAGCATTGACCCCTCCCCCCACCCCACCCCCATTCTCCAATGGTAGTCTCTCTCTCCTTTTAAGTTTTCTATGATTAAACATCCTGGACCCACATACTGGTATCTTGGTATTTTGGGCAACTTGGGCTGGGGAAAAGGCTGAGGGAGTTTCAACCTTCAAAAAGATCCGGGTCCTGGGAACCATGGTCTGTAGTTCTCAAAAGAGAACAGTCTGAGGACCCCAGGGAAAGGGTTAGGAGTGATCTCTTTAAATAATCATATTCACCTGATTATCACAACATAATTATGAAATAGGTTATTTAGGGTGTTGCTGCTATTCAGTTGTGTGGGACTCTTTGTGATTCCATGGATCATAATGATGATGGGATTTTCTTGGCAAAGATGTTGGATTGGTTTGGCATTTTCTTTTCTGGTGGATTAAGGCAAACAGAGTTAAGTGTCTGTAACCAGATTTGAACCTGTCTTTCTGACTTCAGACCCAGCACCTCTACCCACCAAACCTCCTAACTGACTCCTTTAGAGAAGTTATTATCCCCATTTTTGACAAGGATAGGTGACTTGCCCAAGGTTAGACTTCTTAGCTGTGTCACTTTGTGTCACTTAACCCTTTTTGCCTCAGTCTTTCATCTATAAAATGAACAGGAGAAGTAAATGGCAAACCACTTCACTATCTTTGCCAACAAAACCTCAAATGGGTCACAAATTCCCCAAGACCCTCTCCCTCCCATTTGAAAGCAAAAAATAGAGGTAGAGTGATTTCTAAATTTAGCTCTTAAAAAAAAAGAAGCCAGGTCTGGTAACTCTAAATCTGTTACAGGCCAACTGCCTTTGTTTGAGCTCTGAAATCGGGGCTCTTTATTATATTTCACTCTTCATTTTTTTTCTCTCCAAAGTCTGGATGTGTCCAAATGCCTTCTCCTAAACATTATATTTTTAAATCTGGAAGGAACCTGAGTCATTTTTTAAAAATGTAATCCCTCTCCCTTTTATTTTTGTGGATGATTAAACAAAAGGTCGCTTTTCAGAAGTTGCACTGATTAAAAATCGAAGAGCCTGGTTCTGATTTTAAATCCAGGGCTTTAAAAATTATTTAGAGGAAGAAAGTTTTAGCTAATAAGAGTACTGAAATTGCACTTGGGTCCAAATCCCAACTCAGATGCTTAATAGTTGTATGATCCTGGGTAAGTAATTTAACCACTCTGGCATTCAGTTTCTTTACTTTTTGGAACTCAGGGACCTCTAAGATCTCTTCCTATGACATAATAACATAAATTGGTTTGTATATATATATATATATGTATATATATATATATATATATAGATATATTTGTATCATAAGAACTGATGCTGAGTATAGCTAATGAGCCCCCATCCATGTGACTCTTCTCAAGATTATCAGTTGTTGCCAGCTACACTGACAGGTATCTTTAAAGTAATGTGGTAAGAACAGTTGGTCCTCCTCCAAACTCTGTGGCATACTCAGTCATAATGTTTGTCCTTCATTCTCGAAGAAGACTATGACATCAGGGAGATGATGCCATGATAAGCACACAAATTGGATTTGAGGGAGGGGATGCTGTACTAAGTCATCAGCCTCACTTTCTCCTCCAGAACCATCTGGGTCCAGTGGCCAGATATGGAACAGGATGACTGGAGTTGGCCCTGCATAAGGGGCAATCAGGGTTAAGTGATTTGCCCAAGGTCACTCAGATAATAAAGGGCAAGAATCTGAGGACAGACTCATACTTCCATCCTCCCCAATCCAAGGCCAATGCTCTATCCACCCCACCACCTAGCTGCCCATAGGAACATATGGAGTCATATTTTGATGATACATGTAGGAGAAAGGAATTCTCTTTGCTAAAGCCACCAAGATATTCCCCTAAAGAGTATTTCAATTTATTTCTGGATCCCTTGAATAGTTTGTGCAGTGTGTTTAGTTTCTTTCTTCCAGTGTAGACTCTACTGCTGGTTTGCTACTCTTGTTAGGACCTCCAAATCCTTGGATCCTCTGGGATTACAAGCCATTCACTGATGGAGGAAGGGAAGTGATTCCCTCTCAGTGACTTGGATGAAACATTTCTCCCTTCTAAGTTTTCAGAATATAGGATTTGACACAAGACCGATAATTATAGAAGACCCAAAGGATATGACAAGGTGAATATTACATGAAAACCTTTGGCTAATTGATTCAATAGAGATGATCTCACTTGATAAAAGTATCAGGGCTAAAGTATTTTGGCTGTTATTTCAAGTGTGGGTGGGTTGATTGACTCACTAGATCCCCATACATACATATTTTTTCACAGTAATTTCCCAATGAGAGGCAGCAGACTAGTGGAGAGAGGATAGGTCTTGGTATCAATAATTTAATTCTTGATCTTTAACCTCTCAGAGAACCAAGTCACACTCTGATACTCATTTTTGCAGAGGAAGTTTTAAAAGACAACCAAACCAAACCTAAAAGAACCCAAAACTGAAGTCTCAACTATCTTTCCAATCCTTAGGAAGCCTCTTCATCAAAATCTCCTTCATAGAACAAAACAAAACAAAAAGAAGAGTCAGTTGACAAAGCAACTGTGAACATGTATGATCATATGTGCAACAACTCCAACTCCCTATGTCTCTTTTCTCTTTCAAATAATTAAAAGAATTTAAAAAAAACACTTTTGTTAAGTGGCAATTTGCCAGATACTGTCCTAAGTGCTGTAGATAAAAATACAAACAAGCAAATTTCTGCCCTTAAGAGAGAAGGGAAGGAAAGATCAAGAGATGAAAACTGGGGAACTAGGCAGTGAGAAATCATAGACCACAATATACAGAGATAAAAGACATGAAAGTAAAGAAGGATATTGAGAAAAAACAGTGTAATACAGAAAAAGACAATAATACAAAGAAGCCTCTAACTTTCACTCCAGTCTCCCATACATCATTCTGTAAGAGTGATGCCTCTCCCCTCCTCTCCTAGGAACCTCAGGAATGTGTTACATACAGAATGATCTTTCATTTTTAGGTATAAGAGGAGAGATACATAGAGACACAGAAACTAGGAGAGAGCCACAGGAATTTTAGGATGCTGACAGAAGAACAGCTTGGGAGAATGATAGGAGTGGTTCTCTGCAATCTCCTGAGGGCCTGTTCAGTCTCTTTCCCACTGCTATACTTCCTGAGTCCCTTTTCCCTATCACACTCAGGGAATAAGGCAACTGAACCACTGAGGCAGGAAGTCAGTTAACTATAGACTTGTGATCTGTACTGATCGCTATTCCAAGGTGATGTTGCCTTGTAATAACAAATAGAAGCAAGAAGTGGAATTTTCAGACTGAAAAGGAAAGGGGAGGGAGAACTCATATATATATTATATATAATATATAAATATTACATATATATATATTCACTAAGTTAGATTAGAGAGAACATACTTATAAGAAAAATTAGTCTTTCAATTCAATATTAAATCCAGGAAAGGAAACAGAAATAAAGGTCATTCTTAGAAGTCTTTAAAAAATGTACAAATTGTGGGTAGCATGTAAATTGAATTAGTGATCTGGTTGAAAAGAGGAACATTTTTCTGTCACAAGAATCATTGCTACCTCGGAGAATAGCAATTGACTGAAATATGGCTTTGGAAGAGCTTTTCATAATCATTGGGACTTCATAGATAGAGTCGGGAGGGAGAACTATTCATTTTTAAAAAGCATAGAAACTAGAGGAGAGGAACTTGGTGGAGAACAGTAAGTGAAGCTCCAAAGAGGTAGAAAAGTAACTATTTTCACATAGATAATTCTACAGACCACCTAGATAGTGAATTAGGGAAATTTATAAGCCTAAGAGAGGCATGAAGAGATGCTTCAATTATCCAGAAATCTTCCAGAGTCCTGGTGCACTGGATAGAGTACTGGCTTTGGAGCCGGGGAGATGGGGCTTTGAATCTGGCCTCAGACACTTGACTTATACTAGCTGTGTAACTTGGTGCAAATCACTTAACCCTGATTGCCTTGCATCCAGTGCCAGCTCCAGGCTTTCTGATTCATATCTGACCACTAGATCCAGATGGTTCTGGAGGAGAAAATGATGCTGGTGACTTACAGCACCCCTTCACTGAAATCCATTTTGCATGCTTGTCATGGCAACATCTCCCTGATGTTGTGGTCTTCTTAGGAAATGAAGGACAGAAAGACAAACAGAATAAGAGCAATTAATAATTTCTTGACAGCAATAATGATAATTTCACACTTAAAATACAGGTTGAGGAAAACTGCTTTGCATCTGATTTCTGATTAACAAGGATTTGATTGATTTTTGGAAGAGAAATTATTGCCACTTTATTGAAAAGAGTCTAAAAACTCACAAAATGCATTTATGTAGCATTTTAATATTTCCCTAATCATTTTCCTCAAATCCTACTGTGAGCCATATAAAGGGAATATTTCTTCCATATTACAAGTGTGGAAACAGAGGGTCTAAGAGGTTAAATGAATTATCTAGGTCATATAAGTAGGAAATATTGGAGATGGTTTCCCAGATTTGTGCCAAGTCAATTGTTCTTTCCAGTGACATATTCCAGTGACATTCTGGGACATAATCCCCAAATTAAACAGAATACTATTGAAGAAAGAGAAAGACATGAATAATCTGAAAATGCCTTTAGAGTATTAAAGGTTCAGGGAAAGATTTGGAAAGATTCAATAGATTAAATTCTATAGAATAAGTCAACCCAATAAGGATATGAGACCATCAAGAATGAAATTCTGAAAGCAGAAAAAGAAATAATTTTGATAAGGAGGGAAAAGGGAGGCTATCTAAAGAAACTGAAATGGATAAATACATAGGGAATTCACCAACCAAGTTAGATTTTTTTAAATAGAAAGATTTGAAAGCCAGAATAAGATTTAGCAAAAAAAAAATGATTATAACCCTATATCACAATCTTTTGCAAGTAGTCTCAGAAGTGATAAGTTGCAGGAAGAATAGAAACTGATAATAAATGTTAGGATAATCAAAACTAATGTTTTTAAAAGTGATATTGTAGAAAAAAGCAAAGATGGTGGAAGGGGTTGGGCCATTACTTCAGCTCAGAAGGATAACGATTACAGATCCTGGAGACATAGTTGAGCTACTCGACTTAAACCTTGGTTCTTTTTTCTATGTAAGAAGAAAAAAGCAATCTTTGAACGGGAAAGAAAGGTAAAAAAGCAATTAAAATTAAAGATAAGCAAGAAGATATACCTACCCTTGATAAAGAGTTCAACACAAGTAGATATTTTTAGGCTACTGGGAAGAATTGCTACATATGATTTTTGAGATACTCATTGTCAATGATTATTGAAAGACTGGGTATAGGGGAAGAATTGTATTTGTGACTTGGAAAGGACCAAATGCTACTCTTTTAAAGGAAGAGAATAAAAAATCTAATATATATATATATATATATATATATATATATGTAGTTTGTATTATTTTATCAATTTATTTTATTTTATCTTTATTTTTGAAAATATGTAGCTCTTTTTCCTCATCCAAGCAAAATCTTTTCTTATAACAAATATATAAAAAGAAAATCAGTGAGAGCAACCAGTATATCAATTGCCTGACAGTCATTTTCCCACACCCATAATTGCCTATTTTTATAAGGAAGTTAGGAAATTTACTCATCTATTCTCTGGGCCAAGCTTGATTAACATTCACTTTTGTCTTCTTGTTTTTTTCTTTTTCTTTTTTTCATTGTTGTATTCATGGTATAGCTCGTTTTCCTGGTTTTGATTGCTTCATCATGTCACTTCACATTTATTTCCACATCCTTTTCTAGATTCTTTCGAGTTGTTATTTCTTATGCTGCAAGACTATCACATTATATTTATGTACCACAGTTTGTTTAGCCATTTGCTAATCAGGAAACATCTGTGATTTTTTTCTCCTGACTTTGTTACTCCCTGAACTGTTGCTATGAAAATTTTTCTATATGCAGAGTTTTTTCTCTCTTTGACCTCCCTTGGTGTATTTATGTAGCAGGAGGATCTATGAGTCAAAAGGTATGGGCACATTTTTGTCACCTAAAAAATAATTCCAAATTGATTTCTCAAAAATATGTTATTAAATTATTAAATTTGGTAGCTAGGTAGCATAGTGAATAGAGTGTTGAACTTGGAGTCAGGAAGTCCTGAGTTTAAACCCAGTCATATATATTTATCAGTTGGATGACTCTAGGCAAATCACTTCATCTCTGGGGCTGGTAACTGGTGCAGTGGATAGAGTAGCAGCCCTGGAGTCAGGAAGACCAGAGTTCAAATCCAATCTCAGACATTGGGTATTTACTAGCTCTGTGTTCTTGGACAAGTCACTTAACTGACTGCCTCACAAAAAAAGAATCATTTAATCTCTGCTTGATTTGGTTTCCCCATCTATAAAATTAGGATATTAATAGCATCTGTCTTTTAGGGTTATTTTAAAGATAAAATCAAACTATATTTGTAAAGTCCTCTGTAAACTTAAAAGCTCTATATTAATGCTATTAACATAGCAATAGTAACTTTAGAGGGATAGTGAATGAATTAATTAAAAAGGATAGAGTTATGACAAATAACCAAATGTGACTTTATTAAGAAGAAATTGTGCAATATTAATCTGATTTCCTGTTTTGATTGGACAGCTCACTTAGTAGATTAAGAAAATGCTGTAGGCAGCATTTACCCAGATTTCAGTTCTCATCCTATCCTTAAAAGCCAGGTGTAGAAATGCAAGATAGATGAACAATTAGATGAATTCTGAATTGATTAGATGACTGTGAAAACAGAATAGTCACTGATGGCTCAATGACAATTTGGATAGTGGTTGATAATGATATCCTCATGTATTTGTCCTTGGCTCTGTGCTATTTAATTTTTGTCTCCAAATTTTAAGGAGAGTTTTGAATCATGTACTAATCTGACTTTCAGGAGCATTTTATCAGGATTGCAAGGGAACTGATCAGTCCTTTGTAAACCTCATGTTTTTCATAGGGAAAGAACTCAGAAATGCAAGAGCTGTCCTTTTCAGGGCGTGCCCAGTCCACATGATTCAGAGTACTCACAGCAAGATCTGGTTTTGTCCCTTCTCATCATGGTTTTGTGCTCTCCCACTAACTGGTACCCAAAGTCCCAATTGTTTATTTCTCTTTTAGTTCATCTGTTTGCCATGATGCTCTTTCTTGATGCTCTGTTTTTCAAGGCTATGAAATATCTTGGAACTCTCTCTGTCTCTCTCTCTGTCTCTCTCTCTTTCTTTCTTTCTTTCTTTCTTTCTTTCTTTCTTTCTTTCTTTCTTTCTTTCTTCCTCCCTCCCTCCCTCCCTCCCTCCCTCCCTCCCTCCCTCCCTCCCTCCTTTTCCTTCCTTCCTTCCTTCCTTCCTTCCTTCCTTCCTTCCTTCCTTCCTTCCTTCCTTCCTTCCTTCCTTCCTTCCTTCCTTCCTTTCTTTCTTTCTTTCTTTCTTTCTTTCCTCTCAATCTCTCTCTTTCCTCTGTCTTTCTCTCCTCTCTGTCTTTCTTGTTTCTCTCTCTCTCTCTCTCTCTCTCTCTCTCTCTCTCTCTCTCTCTCTCTCTCTCTCCCTCTCTCTCTCCCTCTCTCCCCTCTCACTTCCTCCTTTCTCTCTCTCTCTATATATTTCCATCTCTCCCTCTCTCTCTTCTTTTCTCTTTCTCTGTTGCACACATCACACACCACACTCCTACAAACACACACACACACACTTACAGGTTTATCCTGGGGGGTTCTTTGTCTTTTCTCTCCTTTGATAGTTTATTATTATAACTGTCATTGTCATTATTATTATTATTGTCATTATCATTAATAGCATTGATTTAGCCATTTAAATTCTACATGATAAGCCATTTTAAAGTGCTCCCCGCCCACCCCTCTCCCCCATGGGCTCACTCTTTGTCTGTTTTTTTACTATTTTTTACTATTCTCATTTGGCAGTAGTGACTTGTGTATGAGGTTCCCAGTAGGAGCTGCTCAGTCATCTCACTAGCTTTCCATATAAACCAAGCTAGCTAAAAATGGAAAAGAATATTTTGATCTGGACCAATTTAGGGTGGGAGGAAGAAAATGGAACCAGATGACGAATAGCACCTTGGATTTATAGCAGCTGACCCAAGTTTGCCTGTCTCCTCTGATATGTGATGTTCATCTAGTCATCTCACCTTAATAAGCCTAAATTTCTATATCTGTGAAATGGGGATCATAATAATTGTCACACCTAATTCACAGAGTTATTGTGAGGCCCTAGTAACATAATGTACAAAAAGCATTTTGCCAATATGAAAGGGCTATTGAAATGCTTCATGCTGATTATTCACATCATGATGTGAAAGATGAAGATCAGTCAGACAGCAAATGTTCATTAAGCAATAAGTTCTCTACTAAAGCCTGGATATACAAAAAGAAACAAAATCCTTGCCTTTGTCCACAATATGCTCACATTCCATTGGTATAAATAATTTGCAAATGACTATGTGAGACATATTCAGCATAATTGGTATGTCATCTTAGAGGGCAGGAGTAAGCAGTGTACAGGGACTACCAATGGTCTCTTGCACAACATAGGATTTGTTCTGAGTCTTGAAAGAAGTCAAGGGACCTAGAAGTCAGAGGTGAGGAGGGAGTTATGGAAGACATTCCAGTTACAATAGTTATAGGTGACAGGTAGTGAAAATGCAAAGAGTTGGGTGGTGAAGTGTCACATGTGAGGAGCAGTAGGTGGTCCAGAATGAATGAAACACAGAATTTGGTGAATTATTATAGTTTAGTCTTTCAGTTGTTCAGACTCTTCATGACTCCATTTGAAAATTTCTTTTTTTTTTCTTTTTTGCAAGGCAATGGGGTTAAGTGACTTGCCCAAGGCCATGGGGCTAGGTAATCATTAAATGTCTGAGGTCAGATTTGAACTCAGGTCCTCCTGACTCCAGGGCTGGTGCTCTATCCACTGTGCCACCTAGCTGCCCCTGAAATTTTCTAGAAAAAGATATTAGAATGGCATGCCATTTCCTTCTCCAATTCATTTTACATTTGGGAAAATTGAGGCATATAGTCTTTAATGACTTGCCCAGGGTCACAGGGCTAAGCCTGAGATTGGATATGAATTCAGATATTCGTGACTCTGGGTTGGAGTCAACCACTGCAATGCCATCTAGCTGTCTGGAGGTCAGTGTGGAAAAAGGTAAAAGAGTGAAAAAATAGAAGCTATCAGGTAACAAAGGATTTTCGTTGACAGAGGAATTTATATTTGATTCTAAAGCAGTAGGGTTAGACCTCTGCTTTAGAAAAATCATCCTAGCAGCCTCCATCTTTAGTGGAGAATGAATTGATGTGAGATAAGGACACTAAACCAGGAGACTATTGCAATAGACAATTATAAATGAACATGAAACCTTAAAAATGTTTTAACATTAGGGTTTATTCCTCCCCTATTCTGCATCTTTCCAAGCCACCTCTCCCCCCCAAAAAAACTGGGAAAAGGGCCCATTTATGGGCCCATAAACAGAAGCCAGAATATTGGATATAATTATGTAATCCTAAGATAAATGAGGAGATAGCAAGAAGCAATTAGTCACTTTTTATGAGTTCAAGTCCCCAGGACTGGATGAGTAGTAAAACAGTTCCAAACATGATTTTTTTAGTCATTGTTAATATTCAAAAAGTCCTGGAGAAAGGGATATAAGCCAAATGCTTTCATTTACAAAATGGTAAAATTTCAAACTATCATCCAGTGATCTGAACTGTGACTCCTGCCAAAAGTCTAATGCTAATATTGAGAGAATCCTTTGTGGGCACTTAGAAAGGGAATTAAAAAAAAAAGTTTTGCCAAACTGGCTTCATTTTCATGTCCTTCAATTTTCCATGTCCTAATTCTCACCCCTCCTCCTGCCCCTTTATTTCATATATATTGGCAGAATAAGAGAACATAAAAGATGGAGAATATCTGGACATCAGCAAGACAATTTAGCAAAATCTCCATAATATATCAATACATGAATATATTTGCCATCCTTTGATGTACATATCCACGTTTTATGGATAGCACTCCATGTGTGACCACTCAGCCTATGCAATTTTTTTTTTGCAAGGCAAATGGGGTTAAGTGGCTTGCCCAAGGCCACACAGCTAGGTCATTATTAAGTGTCTGAGACCGGATTTGAACCCAGGTACTCCTGACTCCAAGGCCGGTGCTTTATCCACTACGCCACCTAGCCACCCCTGCAATTCTTTACTATAGGAGATCCACTAAATGTCCTCTATAGTTTCTCTGATCTCTCCAGACATATTAAAGCTATTAGTTGAGGAGTGTTCTTTCCATTGTCCGCCATTCCTGCCTTTGTGTAGCTATCCTATCTTCTTTTGGCAAAGAATTCTCTTATGACATCCCTTATTTCAGTTTTCTTCAAAGTTTCTTATTGCTAAATGTTTTCTCCTGCTCAGACAAGTCTTGCTTTTCTCAGTTGTACTCTAACTTATTTTTGCTTTCTGGATTCCAAAGCTTATGGTAATAATCATCAGTGGCATTTACCTGGAATTCTAAATTGATCTGTGTCATCTTTTTTTGAACTTCATAATAACTCTGAAGGATAATAATGATAATGACAGTAATAATGATAATATTTTCCCTTCATTCTCAAAGAATACCATGACATCAGGGAGGTGATGCCATGATAACCACGTGATTTGGATTTGAGTGAGGGGGTGCTGTGCTAAGTCATCAGCCTCACTTTCGCTGCCAGAGTCATCTGGATCCAGTAGCAAGATATGAATCAAGGTGCCTGGAGATGACTCTGGATATGAGGCAACAAGTGTTAAGTGACTTGCCCAGGATCACGTAGCTAGTTAGTGTCAATTGTTTGAGGTCAGATTTGAATTCTGGTTCCTCTGACTCCGAGAACAGTGATCTATAACTAACTTTATTTTGTTTTGGTTTTTGTTTTTACAAGGCAATAGGGCTAGGTGACCTGCCCAAGTTTGTACAATTAATTATCAAGTATCTGAGGCTGGATTTGAACTCAGCTCCTCCTGACTCTAGAATCAGTGACACTGTCCCAAGTAACTTTTATTTCAAAAACCCATTTTACAGAAATTATGAAGACTGCTGTTACTTCTGCAAGTCCCTCCCCCAAAACCCTCACATATTGGCATTGTAACTTTAATAGCTCAGATGGAACCCTGGGGGGAGGGGAGAAGACAAATTCTGTTGACAATTGAGAAATAGGCAAAAAGCATGCCCTTCTATTGATTCAAAAAGAAGGTATATGTATTTATTTCAAATTCCTGGAAAACAAAATTTACTTAAGAAAATGACATAAGGTGAAATACCTTTCCTTATGGAATCAAGGGGAAGATATGTTTTTCTGTGGTTTATGAGAATTTAGGAAGAATCTATAGAGAAAATAGGTAGAAGGTGGTAAGAAACTTCTCCCTGTTGAAAATATTTTAACTATTGTTTTGAAAAGCAACTTTATAAAGAAAGTTTCATGAAGAGCATGTTTGCAGTAGGCACAGTGCATTTAGGAAAAATCCTTATGTAAATATTTTCTTATGTAACTTGATTGTCCATGTAAAATCTATATCAGATTTCTCACTGTCCAAGAAGGGAGAGGAAAAGGACGAAAGGAGGATATTTTACAAAAATGAATATTGTAAATTTTCTTTTGGGGCAGTTAGGTCTTACAGTGGATAGCACACAGGCCCTTAGAATCAAAAGAACCTGAGTTCAAATCCAGACTCAAACATGTAATATGTACTCAGCTGTGTGACCTTGGGCAAGTCACTTAGACTCATTGCCTTACAAAAACCAAAGCAAAAAAAGATAAAGAAAACTATCATTATATGAAATTGGAAAAAGTAAACTAATAAAAAGATTATTTTCTGTGTACTCTGAAGAACAAAGAGAAAGTAGAGAGGGAAAGTACAAACCCAGAAATATTAAGAAGTTGTTTAAGAGACTATAATTATGACCTGAAGTAAGTCAAATGAAAAGTTTCCAGATAGGGCGGCTAGGTGGCACAGTGGATAAAGCACCAGCCCTGGAGTCAGGAGTACCTGGGTTCAAATCTGGTCTCAGACACTTAATGATTACCTAGGTGTGTGGCCTTGGGCAAGACACTTAACCCCATTTGCCTTGCAAAACCTAAAAAAAAAAAAAGTTTCCAGATGAGTGAAGGGGAGTCAATTACTGAATTTTGAGAATGACTCAGCCATGATGTTGTTTTTCATCCAAAAACAGTAAATGTATAAATAGATCTTTATGCTTATCATCAAATTTAGTTGCTCATAAATATAGAAGTTTATTTGTTAATTAAATACAGATAAATATGAATAATTACTGACGGTAAATTAGGTTTCTCTGCTTCATTGAATAATTACTGTTTGATAAATTGAATTGTGGGTTTAAACTAATTTGCTAATTGAGAGCCAATTGCAATTTTATTAGTGAGAAACATACTTTAGAGAGCTAGAGTAAACCTCATAGACTGATATATAGAACTTGGGATTAATAAAGTAAATATTTAACAATGAATCAAGTGGCAGGTTAGGTCTAGTTGGTAGTAAATCTTTGGACCAATTTTACACATTTTATACAGGTGAGAAAAAGAAGTCAAAGTTGAATGAATAACGTTTGCTCAGGATAACATACAACTAGTATATATTAAAAGTTGAATTCAAATCTAGGTCATTCTGACTTGAAGTCTATCATTGTGGCCAATATACCTATCTATGTCCCTACTATCGGTCTATTTTTTTTTTTATTTTTTGCAAGACAATGGGGTTAAGTGGCTTGCCCAAGGCCACATGGTTAGGTAATTATTAAGTGTCATCAATAAACATTTATTGAGTGCCTTAGTATATGTTAGGTACTGTGCAAAGTACTGGTCTGAGTTGTGGATTCAACTCCAATTTGATGAAAATGTCCCTCAATAACTTTGATGAAGGAAAAGATATATTCTTATTGAATATAAAACTTTACATCAAGTTAAGAGATACAGATAACACATTGGGTGATAGAATCTGGTTCCAAAAGATGCACCAAATAATAAAATGAAATTAAGTAAGGGATATTTCACAATTAAATACTTGGATTAAATAAATCAGCTGCACAGTAAGGATGAAAATGATTTCAAAGTTTCAGAGGGATGAAAGTTCAGCTTTAGTCAACAATGTGACATGCCATGGCAGCCCCAAAAGTCAACGAAATATTACACTGAATTAACAAAAACACAATGTCTTTCCTGAGGGAGGACAGTATTCTTAGTTCTGTTGAGCTTCCAACTGGCTTATTGTCTTTAGTTCAGGGCACCATCTTTGAGGAAGGAAATGGATAATCCAAAGTTCATCTAAAAAAAACAGCAGCCAGATTGATGAGGTGACTCAGACAGAACAATGTCATTCAATAATCATTTGAAGAAATAGGAGTCTTTAACATGAAGAAAAGATGATTGCCATTTTTAAGTGTTTGTGAAAGATGACTTATTTCTTTTATTTGGCTCTAGAGAGAAGGATTAGCAACAATTGTCAGAACTTGTAGAGAGATAGAATAACTAGAAATAAAGGGGAAGCAATCCTGGCAAATTTGCCACAAAATGGGTTACTTAATGAGGGAATATTTTCTTTAACATGCCTTTCAGGATGGGGTTCTTGCTAGCAGACTTGAAGGTGCCTTCCAGCTATCATTTCAAGTTTAAGTTATGAAGCCAAGAGCTAGTGCTGGGTTGGGGTGGGATGGAGGTGGGGTTGTGTGGTAGAACCAAGACCAGCATTTACAGAATATTGAAGAAAAGCTAAGTTCAGCACTGGGATGGTGGATAGCACTAAGCAGTTTTTAGATATATTCCTTAAATTCCTTAAAAATATTCCTTAAAGTTGTTTAACATCTATTTAAAAACTAGGAAGGATTTAGGGAGCTAGACAATTAAGTTAGATCCATCTATTGTTGTGCTGTTTTGATGGTTTGAAATGTCACAGCAGTGCCTCTTCTGTGTAAAACATTAGTGATGCAAAGGCAATAATGAAAAATAGTACCCGCTCTTAAGAAATTTGCATTATATTACAAGGTACTTTATATATATATATATATATATATATATATACACATATTTATATATGTGTATATATACATATTTGTTATATATATTTCATATATATATATAGAGAGAGAGAGAGAGACAGAGAGACAGAGAAACAGAGAGACAAACACAGAGACAAAGACAGAAATAGACAGAGCCAGACAGAGAGGGACAAAGATAGAGGCATAGAGATAAAAAGATAGGGAGAGAGAGAATGAGAGAGAGAGAGAGAAAAGACAAAGATAAGCAGGCAGAGAAAGTGAATACAGAGAGGAGAGATAGAAAGAGAGATACATACAGAGGGCAGAGACAGAGAAAGAGAGACAAATATGGACAGACAGATGAATAGACAGACAAATAGAGACTGAGAGAACTAAAAACTAGTATGATAAGTAAAGGAGATATCACCTGAGATAAACCTTGAAGGAATCCTGGAATTCTCTATTGTGGAAGGGAAGAGGAAGGTAGTTTTAGTCATGGGGGAACAGTCTATGAGTACACATGGATGTAGGCAATGAAATTCTGATTTGGGGGAAACTTTTTTTCTCTTGATCGAAGAATCACGTCTGGGAAGGGTAGTGATGCGAAATGAGTCTGTAAAGGAAGTTTGGGACTGAATTGTGAAAAAGCTAATATTTTATCCTAGAGGCAATAAGGAGACACTGAAGGTTTTTGAGTGGAAACATGTTTTAGGATGATTACTTTGATAGTGATTTAGAACATAACTGAAGAGGGGAAAGACTGAAATTTGGGAGTTCAGTTAGGAGGCCTTCATATGGTAGGAGTATACTAGGGTTATGTGTAAAATTCCTCCCATTGCATAATGAATGGAACATTTTCTTTTTTTTTCTTTTGAATTATATTTTTAAAAAATTATTTTCCAACTACATGCAAAGATAGTTTTCAATAGTCATTTTTGTAAGATTTTTTCTCCCTCCTCCTTCCCTTCCCTACCCTCTCTCCTCTAACGAAGAACAATCTAACAGATTATAAATATGTAATTATGATAAGCATAGTTCCATATTTATCATTATGTGAAAAAAAGAATGAGAACAAGAATGGGGGAAAAACCATAAAATACAAAACAAATTGTAAAAATTGAAAGCAAGAATTTTTGGTTTGCATTTAAACTCTGTAGTTCCTTGTCTGCATGTAAATAGTATTTTTCCATCTCAAATCCTTTAGAATTGCCCTTGATTGTTATATTGCTGAGATGAGCATGTCCATTATAGTTGATCATCATAAAATGCTCTTCTTAATGTGTACAATGTTCTGATTCTGCTCACTTCATTCAGTTTCAGTTCATGTATATCTTTCTAGACTTTTCTAAAGTTATGCCCCTCTTGATTTCTTAGACAATAATAATACTCCATCACATTTGCATAGCATAATTTGTTCAGCCATTTCCCAATTGATTAACTTCCCCTCAATTTCCAATTTTTTGCCATTTGTCTTTTTTTTACCCTTTCTTATGATCTCTTTGCAATACAGACCTAGTAGTGATATTGCCAGATCGAAGGGTATGCACAATCTGATTATCCTTTGGGTGTAGTTCCAAATTACTCTCCAGAAAGATTGGATCAGTTCAGAATTTCTTTTTTTTCTCATATTGCTAATCTGATAGGTTGTGGTGGTACCTCAGAGTTGTTTTAATTTTCATTTCTCTAATCAATAATGATTTAAAGCATTTTTTCATGTGACTATTGATGGCTCCAATTTCTTCATCTGAGAACTGCTTTGAGAAACGAGGTCTTTATCAGAAACACTAGTAAAATTTGTTTTCCAATTTACTGAATTCAAAGAGAGTATTTTCTTGGGGTCAGAACAGTTTGGATACTAGAAGGCAATATGACACAGCAGAAAAAGAGCAGTGAATTTGATGACAGAGGACATGGACTTGAGTTCAAATGTTGTCATTTAAGCATTATTGACCTTGCCAAAGTCCTTTATCTTCTTTTGGTCATGGTTCCTTCATCTCTAAAATAAGGATGTTCCCTAGACAGCTTCTAATGCTCTTTCTGATTGTAAATCTGTGATAGTCTTGTTATACTAAATACCAATGATTGTGGAGTGTCACAAGTGGGAACATCATCCATAGCTTACGCATGAAATGGGTTGTCCTATTCAGGCAAGAGATGTTTCCAGAGCAAATGTTAAAATATAAGAGAGAGCTAAATAGATGACTTTTGCCATAGTGGATAGAGCTCTAAACCTTATGTAAGTAAAACCCAAGTCCAAAATGACTCTGACTAGCTGTTTGGCTTTGGGTGAGTCATTTACCTAAGTGATCCTTTTCCTCGACTGTGAAATGGCATTAATGACGCCTATAGTACCCTGCTTCCAGGTCTTTCATAAGTTGCTAATGAGGTAATAGATGTAAAGTGTTTTTTAAACTTTAACTCACTATGTAATGATCCATGATGTCTGTGTTTCTTTGACTTTCAGGAGAATAGGAGCAGTGGAGGAGGGGTTCAGGCCTAGGTAATCAACGGTGTATTCAACATGACCTGAACAGAAGTAGTTTGGGGCTAATAGTGGTTCAGAGTAGAAATGGGAAAAAGCATTTGTTAGGCTTCTACTATTTGCTACACACAATACTCTATCCCTTAATATTATGCTTGTTGTCAATGCATTCTCAGTTTTTAGTTTGATATTTGGCATGTAATAATAACAAATTCCGCCCCCCCACTCACCTATTTTCATTCCCCAAAGAATTACAAATAAAATAAAATTAAAAATTAAAAAAAAGTGTTCAGTTGCCTTAGTTTTCTCTAATTCTTCACGAGCCCATTTGAAGAATTCTTGGCAAAAATACTGGAGTGGTTTATTACTTCCTTTTCCAGCTGAAAAAAACTGAGATAAACAGGGTGAATTAACTTATCTAGGGTCGTACAGCTACTAAGCATTTGAACTCTGAAAAATAAATTTCCCTGCTTCGAAGTCCAATGTTCTATCCACTGCTCCACCTAGCTGCCTTATAATAATATGCTTAATAAGAGTTTGTTGGGTTGTATTGGATCTCTGGATTTTGAGTCAGAAGATTTAGGTTTGAATCCAGAGTGTGTTATTAAATGATTGGGTAACCTCATTCAAGTTACTTCACCTGCCTGAGCCTCAGTTTCTTCATTGTAAAATGAGGGGGTTAGGCTGGCTAGGTGATCTCTAAGTTACCTTCTAGATCTGTGACAATTTTCATTACCATGTCCAGCAGGCGTGGCAATGCAATGCAGAGTGGCAAGGGTTCAATATTTAATAACCAGGTTTGTGGGGGGTCCTGATGATTCCAGTGACTGAGTTTGACTGTTGTTTTTTGGGATTACCAGATATACTGAAGAAGAAAAGGGTTGAGAGTGTGTATGTGTTGTTGGGGGGGGGCAGCTATAGATTTAATTAGATTGTTTTGCCCTTGTATTTCTTCATGATATGGATTTTTCATGGAGTTGTACCTAGATGAGAATATTGGCCAGAATACAGGAAGGGTGTTGTTCTGATCATTTTGTATATTTCCAAGGAGTAACTGACTTTTGGGATAGGCTGGTGGAATACATGTATTTGCACGTCCCTTCTGTTGGATGTCTGGTGTTTTGCGACACCATTTGGTAATTATGTCATCAACAACAGCAATAAGCATTTTAAGGTTTGCACAGTCATATTTATGTGTGTGTGTGTGTGTGTGTGTGAAATTTATCATTCTAAATATGCCATTTATTACTTCCACAAGGCACTAATCCTGGAAACAGGAAGGCATGGATTCAAATCTTATCTCGGACACTTACTGTGTGACCCTGGACAAGTCATCTGTAAAATTCAGGAACTGACTCAGTAGTTTGTAAGATTTCTTTATCAAACTGTTATACTATGTGCTGAATATGGGAAAGTTAATAAAGTCAGAACATTATTAGTATCTTCTTCAGATCATAGATTTAGAACTTAAAGGGACTATGTTTATCACCTATGCCAATTATTGCATTGACTAGTTAAAAAAACGCAGAATCATAATTAAGGTTAAGTAATTTCTTGGGGTCATGGGAATGGTAAGTATTTGAAGCAGAAGTTTAACTCAATGGCAATAAGCAATAAACCAAGTTCCAAATCCAGCGTATTCTTTTTCTTTCCTCATGCTGCCTCATTGTGTCTATCCTAAATTTTCTGTTCTGGAAATTAAATATCTTTTGGCATTGGTTTGATGCTGATTCCCAGCTAATAACTTCTCACCTAATAGATAGTTACAATAATCCTCATAATAATAGTTAGCATTTACTGATTTTCAGTCATTTCAGTCATGTCTGACTCTGTGATCATATTTAGGGTTTTCTTGACAAAGATACTGGAGAGGTTCACTCTTCTCCAGCACACTCTATGGATAAGGGGACTGAGGCACACAGGGTTAAATAACTTGACCAAGGCCATACAGTTAGGGAAAGCCTGAAACATGATTTGAACTCAGATCTCCCTGACTTCAAATTCTTTGCTTTACTCCCTATGTCTCATATTATAATAATATGATGTAATTGATGCTTATATAATATTTTAAAAATGTTCAAAAGACTGTGTGAACAATTCCAATTTGAGTCTTACTCCAAGCCCTTGATATAGATATTATGGCTACTATTACTCCCTCTCCTTTCAATAAATGGGGAAATTGATCCCAGAAAAGTAAAAGTGATTTGCCCATAGTGATAGAGCTGATAAGTGTTATAGGCTGAATTAAAATCAGGTCTTCCTGACCCCAGATCTAGCAGTATAATTATTTTTTCTTCTCTTTTCAAAGATCACCATTTTCCATACCTTTCGATTGCCTTCTTGGGTAAGAAGTCTTCCCTGGGTGCCTTAGCTCATCTGTCCTCACTCACTTATACTTCTTGGGAATAGCTGGAATGACATCAATCCTTCATGCTGTTTTCTATCTTATGATACATTCTGACAGTCATTCCATGCTTGGTGGATCTTGTCCAGGACCCATATCCCACCCAAAGGGCCAGAACAGTGAAGTTTCTAAAAGCTTCCCATACCTCTTTCCAAATACATCTAGTTTTGTTGTGAAGAAAAAAGCCTTTGAAAACTTTAAAGCTATCATATACATATAGATTAGGGTAATTTAATGTTCTTATCATGTGTGGTAACAAATTCTTAGTATCAATGTTAGAGTCACACACAATTTACAGGAAACAGAAAAGGAAGAGTAAAAACCATGTGCCTTGATTGAAAATTCAGTGGAATTTCAGGGACTAGATATTGGGATGATGATGGTGGTGGAGGCAGTGGTGGTGATGGTTAAAGCAGCAGGGGGCGCTAGAAAGTCAAGTCTTGGAGCTGTCCAGTGGAAGGTGAAAAATGCTATAGAGAAGTGATTAATATGGAAATGCGTGGTTTATGACCTCACCTGTACAATCAAAATCAAATTTCTCATCTTCTCAAGGTGGGAGGAGGGACAGGAGGGGGGGGAGATCATTTGGAACTTGAAATTTAATATATATATATATATATATATATATACATATTTATATATAGTTACTTTTTTACATCTAATTAAGAAATATTTAATGAATTTTTTTAAAAGAAGGAATGGAAAACAGAAGCAAGCACAGAAAAGCAGTGTAGCTTTCAAAATGATGACTAGTATTTACTACATAATTTAAAAATAGTGTTAAATGGAACTTCTTGGTTTTATTTTGAATCCTTTCATGTTGTGCTGTGTCCATGGAAATATTTTTTGATCTTTTTGTATTTAAGTTCAAAATTAATAAATCTAGAAAAATAAAAAGGAGGTATGATTGGAGGTGGGAGTGTTGGTGGCTGTGAGTTTGTTGAGATAGATATAGAGAATCCTCAGTCCTTTAAGGGGAAAAGTAACAGAGAGGAAAGAATACAGCTAGAAGCAGAAAGATGAACAGAGAGAGGGAAGGAGGAAGAAGATTGGTAATCTCATGGCTATGTCACCAGTCATCCACACCTTCTCATCTTTTGAGTATTTGATTCTTTTCCTCTTTGTAATTTCCTCTAAGTTTCCCAGCCTTTTTCTTCCAGAATATCCTAATAATCTAAATCTACAAGAGGGTGAGTGCCTCAGAGGTAGGAAGTCTTGGTTTGAGTTCTAACATCTCTAACATAACTTCTCTTCTCCCCAGTCAATTCTAAAAGACTATAGCTTTTTGACCAATTGATAATCTTCATTGGTGGATGAGTGCTGTCATCAGGAATTCTCTGTATTAAGGAAAACAGATCTTGGAACAAAATAAAGAAAATGCAATGAATATAGCCCTGGGACTACTTGTTTGAAAACATCTCATTTATTGTTCATGATTAGTCTACTTTTTTTCACATCTCAGCAATGACATTTAGCCCAGTTATTGTGAGAAAATTGATAGGAGCTGAAAGGGACCCCAGGAGCCATCTAGTTCAATCTCCTTTTTTTTATAGATGGGGAAAGTAAGGCCCAGGGAGGTTGTGTATTTTTTTCAGACTCATAGAGGCAGCAAATCTATCATTAAAAAATTGCATCAGCTGAGTGAGATAAGCAGAACCAGAAGAACACTGTACACCCTAACAGCAACATGGGGGTGATGACATTCAACCTTGAAGGACAAACTCATTCCATCAGTGCAGCAATTGGGGACAATTTGGGGCTGTCTGTGATGGAGAATACCATCTGTTTCCAGAGAAAGAATCAGGGTGTTTGAACAAAGTTCAAGGATTATTTCCTTTAATTTAGGGAGGAAAAAACATATATCTTATTGTCTGATCTTATCTCGTATACTTTTTGTTTCTTAAGGATATGATTTCTCTCTCATCACACTCGATTTGGATCAAAATACAACATGGAAACAAAGTAAAGACTGACAGATTGTTTTTCTTGCGGGGGGGAATAAGATTGGGATTAAAAATTGTAAAACTCAAATAATATCTTTAATTAAAAAAAGTAAAAATAATTGCATCAGATCCAAGGGACTGGGTAATAATGTATACACTGCAACTCCCTATTCTGGTCTTTATGTGAAAGTGGCTTGTGCTTCCCATTCGTACATCCTTTGTCTCACTGAACCTCTACTGTAATGTGCCAGAAATAAATTATTTACATGTAAGTTTAGATATGAATCCATTTTATCTGAAATTGTCTAAATGCATAGAAAATGCTAAAGTATAAAAGAATCTGCCAAGCATACATTGATTATAAGACAAACTAAAACAAGTTTCGATGCTAAAGACTTTTATTTATTTTTTTCTTAGGTTTTTCTGCAAGGCAAATGGGGTTAAGTGGCTTGCCCAAGACCACACAGCTAGGTAATTATTAAGTGTCTGAGACTGGATTTGAACCCAGGTACTCCTGACTCCAGGGCCAGTGCTTTATCCATTGCGCCACTTAGCTGCCCCGCTAAAGACTTTTATACTCAGCCAGGAGGTTGATATTGAAAACTCTATTGGAACACAAAGTATTTGAAAGACTGATGATTATTTTCTGTTCCTTTAGCTTTTGGAGGGAATGGACCATTTCTTTGTATTCTGTCACTCAAGGGCTTAATAAATGTTTCTTAATTGATTGATTGATTGATTGATTGATTTGATCTCCTCTTTGCATTGCCTTTCTCAAAGTTTATATACTGACAAAAAGGACCAGGACAACTCTGTTCAAAAGGATTAGAGGCATAATTTGAACCCAGACCCCCTTACCTCCAGAGTCAGTACCCTTTCCCCATGTCCTACACTACTTTCATCTGTAATTGTTGATTAAATAATGTGATATATATATATATATGTATATATATATAAAACTGTGAATCTTCAAGTATTATTCATTACTTCTGTTCAGTCAAGTCTGACTCTTGGTGACCTCATTTGGGGTTTTCTCAGTAAAGATACTGGAATAGCTTACTCTTTTATTCTTCAACTGATTTTATAGATGAGGAAACTGAGGCAAGTAAGGCTAAGGGACTTGCACAAAGTCATACAGCCAGGAGTGTCTGACATCGAATTTAAACTCAAGAAGATAAGTCTTCCTGACACTGGTGTGACACTGACACTCTATCCATTTCACCACTAATTGCATTAGTTGTCATTATTATTACTATTTGCAGACTTAATCCATCAGTAATGAAGATAAAAAGAATAGTTAGCATTTATATAATGCTTTAAGCTTTGCAAAAGATTTGCAAATGTTCTCCTTCGGTCCTCACAACAACTCTATGAGGCAGATGCTATTCTTCTTCTTCTTCTTCTTCTTCTTCTTCTTCTTCTTCTTCTTTAAATCATTTTACAGATGAGAAAACTGAGGCAAATGGTGGTTATTTGATTAACCTAGAGTTTCATAAGTAGAAAGTGTCTGAGGCCAGATTTGAACTCAAGGACCATCTCAAGATCATACGCATCTGAGTCCATAACTGACCTAGAGAAGGAGCATGGAATTCTCCTTTGAGAAATTGTGTAAGACTTCTAATTACTCCAAGTTTCTTGAAATAACTATACTTTTGTATGTGTGTATGCACATATATATATGTATAGATACATATATGGACAGATAGCTCTATGGAGATGGTTGTGTGTATAGTTCATGTAACACCTTCCTCCTTAATGGATTTAAATTGAGGGTCACTGAAAGGACAATGCAGAGGTGTTTTGTGGGTGGGAGTAGGCTGTCATTTGCTAAGCAATAACCATTCATACTGAATCATAATACAAATGTCATGAGGAAGGAAAAAAAGGTGGTGAGGTTGATGGACTATGGAAGGACAGTCTGGATGCAACATTGGGAGCTATGCAGTGTCAAGAGGACTAGAGGAGACTCCCACCAACCTGTTGGGTGGGCACCTAAAGGAAGATTTAATGCAGGATGATGTAAAGGGTTATGTGGGATGAGAAGGCAAGGGAGGGTTGGGATGTTCACCATTAGAGGAATGAGATCATAGGTCTACTGAATAACTGAGGTGTAAGTATGACTGTCATCACCATCACTACTAATCTGTAGTTTCTCTGTTCTTTGAACTGCAATTTGTCTACTTCCATCTCTGTGTAGGAAGCGAGGTGCAGCTCAGACAGAAGGCTGGACCAGAGACTGGACACCTGGATGTCTGCAGGGCAATTAGGATTGAGGAAATCCCCCATGGGGACAGGGGTTGGCTGCTTTTGTTATTAGACATCATTGTGTAGTATGAGACCAAGAGGTTGTTATTTTGTGAGCTGGAAAGAATAATAGATTTGTAATCAGAGGATCTAAGTTCTAAATCACATGTAGCAATTCACTGTCAATTTATCTTTGAGTGAGTCATTTCCCAGTGGGCAGTTTTGTGACTCAGCACTGGGTTTTGGAGGGAGGACGACCTGCATTCAAATCTAGCTCATACACTCACTGTATGTGCGACTTTGAGCAAAGGCATTTAAGCTCTATCTGTATCAGTTTATTAAACTGTAAAATTAGGATAATAAGAGTACCTTCCCACCAGGATCAGAACATATTATTTATAATGTTCTTAAGACAGTGCACATGGCTAAATCCAGAATGAATGAGCATTTGCTTTCTCATATGCAAAATGAGCTTGAAATCGATGATTCCATGACAAGTTGATTTGTAAGTTTTACTCCCTGAGATTCCAGAATGTGGGAGTTGTGTGACTGGAGGGTTGTACATTTGTTGAGCTTAAAGCTGGCTTACTCTGACCCAGAACATCTGGTACAGAAATCTTCAGGAAGGGTCTGCATGCTTAAGCCTGTTGGGGGCAAGTCCACCAAGATGAGCCAGAATCCTTTTTCTGATTCTCACAGATTTTATCTTTACATTGTCTTCTTCTTTAAACTCATACTTCCCCCTCTTCTATCCAGAGAGCTATGTCTACATATTTCTTTATTCTGAACTTAAACACCAAATAAAAATTATACGTGAAATGATGAAGCTTCTTTGAAATTATTCAGGGTTGTCCTTGTCAATATTTCTTCCTGGCCTCCTTTCTTTCCTATTCTGGGCATTTTCAAAAATCTTCCAATGACTTTATGTCTTTCTTTTCCTTCTTTCTTTCCTTCCCTTCTTCTTTTTCCCTTTTCCTTCTAATGATAATTTCCTTCTCAACACCTTTACAACTAATTAAAAAAATAAAATAGGACAAAATAAATTCCATGCACACAGTCATGAAAAAAGAAAAGAAAAGAAAAGAAATTACTAACAAAGGCCATTTCCCAAAATGTGTCTTAATCTTCACCCTGGGTCCATCTCTTCTCTTTCATGAGGTAGGTAACACACACACACACACACACACACACACACACACACACATACACCTCAACATCAGTGGAAGTCAGAGTTGGTAATTTCATTCATCAAAATTCTTAAGATTTTCTTTTTCTTTGTAATGTTAACATTTCTATATTAACATTACTATATCTAATGTTTCTTTTGGTTCAGCTCCCTTCACTCTGTATCAACTGATGTAAATCTTGCTGGGTTTCTTTGCAATCATTTATCACAATGTATGCATCACAACTTATGCAATCATTCCCCAGTCAATAGGCACCCTCTTAAGCACCCCCAGTTCTTTGGTCTAATGAAATGTTGCTCTTTTTCTTGTATATTAGTCCCTTTTTTTCCTTTGAGGTAAATTAATCATTGAAGCAACAAATTTTAAAAAAGAGAAAAAATGTCCAGTGAAACGAATCAACATTCTATCAAAGTCTGGATATTGCATTGGAGACATTCTCCCATTGATTAGTTCTATCTGGGATTATCATTGCCAGTTTTTCTGGGTGTGATATAAAGTCATGGAGTTGACCTGAGCTGCAATTCTCTTTGTAATAACTTCTCAGAACAACCCTTCACTTGGATATTAGTAATTTGCAGTTTGTCTTTTCAAAACTGTTAGTTCCTAATTTTGGGGGGGGGTCCATTTTTTTCTCTTAGGGTTAGCTCTCGCTCTTATCTATTTGTATAAATTGAAGAGGGGTTATGTTGTCACCAAGCAAGAGTATCAGGGAAACCTTCTTACAACAGACAACTTGGGCTTTCAAAGATGTGTAGGTGCTGAACAGGCGAAGATGGGGAAGGGAGGGAATCCTGGCAAAGGGAATGACCTGAGTCACTTCACTAGTATGCATTTAGCAACTCCTCTGTGTTGGGTACTGTGCTATTCACTGGGGATTCAAAGAAAGGACCGAACTTTCCTAATGGGGAAGGCAAAAATACAGATAATTATGCATGAACAAGATTCACACAACTTAAATCAGCGTTATTCAGAGAGGGAAAGAGCTAATAACAAGGAGGGAATACAAAAGCTTCCTGAAGAATTTGAAAACTTATCCGAGGCTTGAAGAAAATCAGGGAAACGCATGAGACAGAGATGAGGAAGGAGTTACAAGTAGGAGGGCCAGGCATTGAAAATTGTCAGGGTTGAGAAATGGAATGTATCATTAGAGAAAATGCAGAGAAGACAATGTTACTGGAGTAAGAGTCAGGAATACTGAGGAGCAACAAGAAAGCCAGAATATATGAAGGTGGGGGGAGTATAAAATGTGTGAAGATTGGGAAGATGCATATGTGTGTGCATGCATGCATGCATGTGTGTGTGTATATGAATTTATGGAGAGATTGAGAAGTCAAATAAAAGAACTAATATCTTATTCTGGAGGTAAAGGATAGATATGTGACATGGAAACACATGCTTTTGGAAGGCCAGTTTGACAACTGACTAGAGAATGGATTAGGATAGGGAGAGACTTTGAGGCAAGCAGACCAAAGAGCAAGAAATTGTAATAGTCCAAGACTGAGATAATAAGGGTGGTGACTGTGTGAAAGAAAAGAAGGTGGGTGTATACATGAGGTTTTGTAAAAGTAGAAAAGACAGGACTAAGATACTGAATGTTTCTGGGGGAGGATGAGAGAGATAAGTTGAGATTGGCATCAAGATTGCTAGCCCAGGTATCTGGGAGGATAATGAAGTTCTCTACAGTAAGAGGGAAATTAGGAAGATGTGAGAGGATTTTTGGTGAAGAGTTCTGGACATGTTGAGTTGAAGATGTCTACAGAATATCTAGGTCATGGTGTCCAGTAGGCGGCTGGAACTGTGAGACTAGCAGTTAGAACTGGACAAATAAATCTGAGAATCATTGACATAGGAATGATCATTGAAAACATTCAAGCTGATGAGAACAGACGTACTAATATAGAAAGAGAAGAAAAGAGGACTCAGGTCAGAGCCTTGGGGGACACTCAGTCAATACATGGGACCTGGATGATAATCTTGTAGTGGAGTCTCTAAAAGAGGAGTAAAACACGTTAGGAAGAGAGCCAGGAGAAAATAGTGTCATGGAAAGCTAGAGAGAAGAGAGCCTCACGGAGAAGAAGGTGACTGACATTGTCAAAGACAGAAGAGAGATAAAGAAGGACGAACATTTTCAAAAGGATACAAGGGTTTAAAACTTTATTTAGCCTTGTCTTGTCTCCAGGTGTGAAAGTAGGTGGATGTCTGCCCCAGAAAGAGATAAGAGGAAGCCATACCTCATCGTGAGGAGACGTTGAGGCCCAAGGATTACCTGGGATTTCAACTAGGTGATTGGTGACTGGAGGACTCAAAGCTTGGGTTACAAAGAGACACTCACTTCATTATTTTCACAGTGGGCAGATCTTTCCGAATTTCACCCAATCTGTTAAACTATCAATGATATTCGCAAACCATCTCTCTTAAATTACTATCTGGAAAGAAGAGGTGACAACAATCACTTTTATCTTAGACCCTTGCCGCGACCATAAAGTGCAAGCCTAAGTAGCAACACTATCCCCAGTTGGGAAGCCAATCTTGTCCTTCAGTGCTGATCCTGATTGCAGAATTAGCTTGACTCCCTATCAATCCATACTCCTATCACTTTTTTTTTAGGATATTTTTGCCAGGCAATGGGGTTAAGTGACTTGCCCAAGGCCACACAGCTAGGTAATTATTAAGTGTCTGAGGCCGGATTTAAACTCCAGTACTCCTGACTCTAGGGCCAGTGCTCTATCTACTGTACCAGCAAGCTGCCCTCATACTCTTATCTCAATCCCCATGATAGTGGCATCATTAAATTTTGGTAGTAGAGGCTGAATTTATTATCAATCTTTTTTTTTTTTATCAATTATGTGACTTTGGTTAAGTTAGTGAAATTTCTCAGTTTCCTCATTTTAAAAATGAAGGAATTGAATTAGATAATCCCCCATTTGCTTTAATGCTTATGATTTTAAAACTAACTACAATGCCAAATCTTACACCCAGATCTAGCCCTAACCTTGTCAGCAATGTCAGCCTCAATTTCACCAATCTTGTTGACCCAATTCTGCTTCTAACCCTAACCTCATAAGTCAACCTGACTGATGTCATGGGGTGAACTCTTTAAGGTGAAAGGAAGTATCTGTTTCACAACTTGTGGGTGACTTTGGTCCCTCTGTACTCACATGTGGAGGAGGGGATGTGAAAAGAGACATTCCATCCAACCACCTTTTCACCACCTCCTTGGGATAATCTGAATTTTTGGTTGGTTCCTTAAGCCCATAGAGAATGCAGAATGAAGGATCAGATGGAAAGAAGCATATACCAGGGAATATTTTCTAGTCCATATAAGTTGGGAATTTCTGCACCTCCAAGGAACAAGATGCTAGTAAATAACTAATTCTCCAGAGGGTATAAAAAAATTATAGAGAAGTTTTTGAAGGTACGACTATTAGAGCTTTTGTCTCTTGCCCTGTGGTATGTCTACAGGCTTTATGGGAACACTATTTGACAGTTCAACAATGATGGGAGCATTTGTCTCAATATTCTAGTATCACAGGGGCCTCCAGATTTCCAAGATTCTTTTTTATCCATTTGTTTACCGCTTTCTGACTTCCAGCCACATGATCCCTTAGTTCTAGAGATTCCAGAGATCTACAAGACAGAGACAAGTACAACATGAACTTTTTTTTCCTTTTTTTTCTTTTTTAAGGATTTTGCAAGGCAAATGGGGTTAAGTGGCTTGCCCAAGGCCACACAGCTAGGTAATTATTAAGGGTCTGAGTTTGGATTTGAACCCAGGTACTCCTGACTCTAAGGCCCGTGCTCTATCCACTGCGCCACCTAGCTGCCCCAACATGAACTCTTGATAATGAATTGCAAAGAATAGTCAGAATAGTCAGAATAACCTGCATTATTACTGGAATAAAATTTAAATGATTATTCTTTTGAAAAATGTCATCCAGTTGCTCCCCTATTGGATTCATTTTTAAAAACTGATTTTTTTTCTATTTACACACATGCTTAAATGATAAAACTTAAGATTTTTCAGATTTGGAAAATCATTATCTTAAGAAACTGTGAGGGGGGGCTAGGTGGTGTAGTGGATAAAGCACCGGCCTTGGAGTCAGGAGTACCTGGGTTCAAATCCAGTCTCAGACAGTTAATAATTACCTAGCTGTGTGGCCTTGGGCAAGCCACTTAACTCCATTTGCCTTGGGAAAAAACCTAAAAAAAAAAAAGGAAGAAACTGTGAGGAGTGGCTAGGTGGTACAGTGGATAGAGCACCGGACCTGGAGTCAGGAGTACCTGTGTTCAAATTCAACCTCAGACACTTAATAATTACCTAGCTGTGTGGCCTTGGGCAAGCCACTTAACCCCATTGCCTCGAAAAAGCTAAAAAGAAAAGAAAAGAAAAGAATCTGTGGTAGTTAAGAGATTGAACGCTCAGGATGTAGAATTTTTCAAAAGTAGATCTTGTTTTATTCCATAAATTAAAAATAGAATAAATTTTTAAAAGAGAACATGCTCTATTTTAGCAATGAAAATTAAATAAGGTGCTTGTTCAGCCATCCCCCAACCGATAGGCATCCCCTCAATCTCTAGCTCACCACCACCAGAAAAAAAGGGAACTCTGAAGGACTTATGATAAATAATACTATCCATCCCTCCCCCCAAGACAATAATAATTCTATTAATATATAATTAATGTCTTAACTTGAACTTGGTTATGAGATAAAAAACATGGTTCCCTAATTATATGGTAAAGAAAATAATCCGAGAGGCAGGGAGATAGATATCTCTAGCAAAGAGTAGCTGTCTTATTTAAGGATGCCACTATTAAAGGGATGAGATGTGATAATAAACCTCATGACCAAAACTGATACGGATGGAGAATTGATACTGAGTTTTAATATCAGTTGAAAAAAAGACAAGTGATTTGTTTTTTTGCAAGTCAATATACAATGTCCTCCTTTGTTCTGCGGAGAATGTAAATTGGAATTGAAAGACCTCTTGATTTCCAAAAAGGTCTTAACTTTTTATAATTTTCATATATTTTCCATCATACTGTTTGAGATAGTACTGAATAGCTGATGAAACAGCCATTGGAGGAGTGATCAGCTGATAGTTCTGCTGGTAATAGATTAATTTTCTTTCACGATTTTCTCTTCTAACTCTAATTCTAATTCTAATCCTAACCCTAACTCTACCCTTAACCCCAAATTCATGCAAAAAAACCAAAACAACTTTTAATTATAATTAGAACCTCAACTCCACTCCTAACTTCTAACCTTAAATGGAGTCTTACCTTCAACTACGATCTTAAATGTAATCTTTCTCTTGATTCCCATGGACCTATATCTAAAAGCCACACCTAAGACTCCCAATTCTGCACAAAATTGCACCCTATCCCCAATCCCTAATGCAATACCTGTCTTTAAGATTTTTCCATCTGTCCCATAATAACTTCAGATGGGTATGATTGCACCAGTAATTCCTTCATAGTAACTGTCAAATAGTGTTCCCATAAAGCATCTTAGAGGAGGCTGGGATTTCTATTCCTGGGAAGACCCTCCAAGGACAGAGAAGAACTCTATCCATCCTCTAAAGGGCAAGAGACCTTCAAAAAACTTCTCTATAAATTTTTTTTTTTTGGTTATACCCTCTGGAGAGTTAGTTATTTGCTAGCATATTGTCCCTTGGAGGTGTAGAAATTCCTAGCTTATATGGACCAGAAAAAAAGACTCATTTTTCATCAACTGACTCAGTTAAAGAAGATGGTTTTTCTAAAGAATTAAGATGGGAAGTTATCGAAAGCAAAGTAGGTATGAGACTTTAGCAGTGAAAATTAAACAAGGTGTTTGTTCAGCCATTACCCCATGGATGGGCATCCCCTCAATCTCCAGCTCCCCACCACCAGGAAAAAAAAGGAACTCTGAAGGACTTATGATAAAGAATACTATCCACCCCCCCCCAAAATTAAATGAGGTGAAGGATTGGGTATTTTAAACCCCTGCCTAAACCCTCCCATCCTTTTTGCCTTCAGGTAACTCCTTGCTTTGTCATTTTCCTGAATCTTCTTCCCCTTCTAACTTGTTAAGGAGAGCTGAGTGGTGATATTGGGGATAAGAGAAAATGATAACTCTTTCTTACTAGTCTTTAATATCAAGGTCAAATAGACCTAGCTACTATTCCAGGTTCCTGGTCAAAAATGGCCCATGTAGGATTGGGACATGCTTGAAAGGCAGAAGGGATAGTTTTCAGTGAGAGTCTGAGAGGCATAGTGGGAAAAGATACAGCCTTGGGGTTATAGGATAATAAGATAACGGAATTTAGAACTGGAAGGGAACTTAGAGGCCAACTAGATCAACCTTCTCACTTTAAAGTTGGGGAAACTGAGGCCCAAAGAGTTTAAGTGATTTGTCCAAAGTCATACAGAGATTTAAACCCAGGTCTTCTAACTTCTAGTCTGGTGGGGGTTGTCCTTCAGCATCGGAGAGGACCATGCCTCCCAACCAAGTGATTGGGGTGGCATGACTTGCACAATTAGGGTTCTTATAGTGAAGTGTGATGTTTATCTCTTGTTCTCAAAGAAGACCATGACATCAGGGGAGGAGATGCCATGACAAGTACACAAATTGTATTTAAGTGAGGGGACATGTGCTAAGTCACCAGCCTCACTTTCTCCTCCAGAGTCATCTGGCTCCAGTGGTCAGATATGAATCAGGACAATTGGAGATGGCCCTGGATGAGGTGATCAGGGTTAAGTGATTTGTCAAGGTCACACAGTTAGTAAGGGTCAAATGTCAGACTGGATTCAAACTTCCATCCTCCCGTCTCCAGGAGAGAGAATACAACCTTAGAGTCAGGAGAACTTGAGTTCAAATACAGTTTCAGACTCTTGATTCTTAGTAGCTGTGTGACCTTGGGCAAATCATTTAACCCATTGCCCCCACCCCAGCAAAAAAAATGATATACCCTTACCAATACAAAGGTCAGTGGTCTATAAAGGGAGGCAGTGATTCCAAAGATTCATGATTTTATCAAGGACAAATGTAGCTAAGAAATAGAGTGGTGGATCAATTTTGTCTTTTTTTTTTTTGGCAAGGCAATGGGGTTAAGTGGCTTGCCCAAGGCCACGCAGCTAGGTAATTATTAAGTGTCTGAGGCTGGATTTGAACTCAGGGTTGGTTCTCCATCCAATGTACCACCTAGTTGCCCCTTGCCCTTCATTCTTGAAGAAGACCATGACATCAGGGAGATGTCATGATAAGCATATGAACTGAATTTGAGTGAAGGGGTTCTGTACTATGTTTCTAGCCTCACTTTCTCCTCCAGAACCATCTGGCCCGATATAAATCAGGATGACCTGGATGCCAGGCAATCAGGGTTATGTGACTTGCCCAAGGTCACACAGCTAGTTAGCACCAAGTATCTGAGGCCAGATTTAAAGTCAGGTCCTCCTGACTCCAGGGCTGGTGCTCTATTCCCTGTACCACCTAGCAGCCCTGGTGGGTTAGTAGAATAGATAATCTAGTGTTTGATAGACCCAAAGGTCCAAACTATTGCAAGAGAAAAGCAACGTGGGGTGGCTAGGTGGCACAGTGGATAGAGCACTGGCCTTGGAGTCAGGAGGACCTGAGTTCAAATCCGGCCTCATACACTTAATAATTACTTAGCTGTGTGTGGCCTTGGGCAAGCCACTTAACCCCATTGCCTTGCAAAAAACTAAAGAGAGAGAGAGAGAGAGAGAGAGAGAGAGAGAGAGAGAGAGAGAGAGAGAGAGAGAAGCAAGATGCTGGAGAGTATAGGGAACAATAGAAACATTAATTCACTGTTATTATAGTTGTGATCCAACTGTTCTAGAGAACAATTTGGAGCTCTGCCCAAAGGGCTGTAAAGCTGAGCATATGACTTGGGCCGGCAATATCACTACTAGGTTTATATTTCAACGAGGTCAGAGAAAAAGGAAAAGGATCTACAGGTACAAAAATATTTTAGCAACTCTTTTTATGATAACAAAAAACTGGGAGTCAAGGGACTGCCTATCATTTGGAGAATTGATGAGCAAGTTGAGGTATATGATTGTGATGGAATTCTTTTGTGCTCTAAAAACGATGAGCAGGATGGTTTTTGAATTTAAGTCTGGGGAGACTTAACTGAACTGGTGAAAACTGAAGTAAGTAGGGAAAGCTAACAAGTTGGGGTATCGAATTTGGATCCAGAAACTAACCTTCGTAACTTGTACTAGACCAGATTTAGTACGATGAATTCTAATAGGGATATATAGACCCAAAATTGAACAGAAGATGGGGAGAAGGTTAGTTTACTTATGGGGAGATTTTCCTTTCCCTTTAATTGCTTCAAACTGAGTCCTAGAATTCCAGAAAAAATGTCTGAAGAATTAAAGTTGTTAGTTCCTCATAGGGTAATATTTAAACACATAAGGGCAAGCAGGGAGCAATATTTTTACCAATTAAACCCGGAAAGATTGCATAATGACTATCAGTGGAGACAGATATGACAAGAAAAAGAGATGAGTTGGTATTGCAGTAAAAGGGAGGACTCATTGATGATCTTTGTGCTCCACTGGCATCCATGTAAAATCAAGAGATCCAGAGGAATGGCCCCACTGTAGTTATTATCTTCCCACTGAGGATTTATGGCATGACACACAGAGTATCTCAAGATGAGAAGTCATAGATGGATTGTTATCTGCACCATTGGAAGGATTTGTCATTCATCAATGAGATTATTGCATCATCAGAGCACTGAAGAAAATATGCTCTTACTTTGGGGTTCATAAATAGTTAAATGGGGGTGGCTAGGTGGCGCAGTGGATAAAGCTGGCCCTGGAGTCAGGAGAACCTGAGTTCAAACACTTAATTACCTAGCTGTGTGGCCTCGGACAAGTCACTTAACCCCATTTTGCCTTTGCAAAAACCTAAAAAAAACATAGTTATATAGGGACAAGATGAGGTAGAAATTGCCAGGTGGTTTATCTGAAAAAAAGAACTGAGGGTATTAGTAAATTGAAAGTTCACTACAGAGGGCAGCTAGGTGGTACAGCGGACAGAGAAATGGCCCTGGAGTCAGGAGGACTTGAGTTCAAATCCGGCCTCAGATACTGATCATTGCCTAGCTGTATGACCTTGGGCAAGTCACTTAACTCCATTGTCTTGGAAAACCAAAAAAAGAAAAAAAGAAAGTTGACTACAAATCAGAAGTGTAATATAGGAGTCAAAAAAGGTAATGTGATGTAAATCATTAAGGCAGACATAGAATTCATAACTAGAGAGGTCAGGTAGATTATGATGAGAGCATTGTGAATAATTGAGTGAATGGGGAAAATGTTCAAACATTTCATTGTTAAGCATTGTGCTAAGCCCGGGAAAGCAAATAGAAAAGTAAGGGAATCTCTGGACTCAAGGAGTTTTCAATCTGACAGAAGCCACAATACAAATCCAGGAATGGGAATTTTGGTTGAGATTCTTCTAAGTTGATCCATGACATAGATATCTGATATGCTTTTCTGAGAAACATTTATAGTATTATGCTCATAATAGGGGATTGTGGTGGAGTGGCGGTAGGGTGGAGTTTGTAGGACAGATGAGAAGGTGTTAAATGGACTGGTATGGGGTTGGCTAGATATGGTAGTCTAGGTGATTTTGACTCAACCATCAATCTAATAAGCTGCAGGGCAGTGCCAAAGCTGAGTGGTTTAATTACCTTAGAACCTGAAGGCATAATTTCTGGAGATCCCAACCAGAAGTAACTGTTGCAGAAAGAAAGGTCATATAAGTGCCAGTTCTGGGCAATAGCTTTTGGGAAAGATTTTGACACACCAGAGAATTTCCCCATGGGGCAACCAAGATAGTGTCCATCTAGAGTAGACTAATCCATACCAAAGAAGATATTTTCACCAAAACACTGGTAAATCCAGCTTTAGCTTGGAGCCACCAATGAAGCATAGCACTCCAAAGCAGTCCCTCCCATTATTGGACAATTTCAATTCTTAAAAAATTCATCTTTATACCAAGAACTAATTTGCCACTTTGAAACTCATCCATTGTTGTTAGATTTTCCTTCCTGGGACCCCAAACAAGCACGTTACCTCTCAGTTTCAAATGAAAAACCATCAGGTATTTGAAGACAAATTTTATGTATTCTCCAAGTCTTCTCTTCTCCATGCTAAATAATCTTAGATTAGCCAAGAGTTTCATTCCAGGCATATTTATCCCCATGTTCACCTATCATGATATTACTATCTGGCATGTGTGATTGTTCTGCATACTAGAGAACACAGGTGGACTGTTTGCTCTCTTCATTTTGAACAGAGGGATGGATATTGTATGATGTTTTAATTACTATTGTACATCAGGATGTAGAAATTAGCTTCATAGTGTTGTATAGGCATGATGCAAACATCAAGTATTATTAGGTCATAAAATTCAGAGAAATAAGAATGCCATCCATTATCCCAAGTAAGGTTCCTGAGTAATATTTAACTAGATGTGGGTGTCAATAAGTCTGCTAAATATGTGGCTCAGTTGTCCAGAATTGGTCTTTCAACTTAAAGTCCATGTCCAGACAGAGGGAGTCTCTATTAGAGGCTAGACTCTCCTTTTCTCCACTAGCCGAAATCTGGGCATTTAAGAGAAGCCTGAGGTACTTTTTTTACAGAGATTTCTAAACTGAGGTCACCTTGTTACTGATTTTTCTCACCTGAGGTCACCTTGTTACAGTATTTATCTAATCAATAATGTAGACTTCTAAATGCAAATTTGAAAGTAGGTTTCCTGTCGTCATATTGGCAAAAATTCTCAAGATATGATAGATTTTAGAAGTAACCACTAATTCTTTTTTTTCTTTTAACAGTAATTCTTTTTTTTTTTTTTTTTTTTTAGGTTTTTGCAAGGTAAATGGGGTTAAATGGCTTACCCAAGGCCACACGGCTAGGTAATTGTTAAGTGTCTGAGGCCGGATTTGAACTCAGGTACTCCTGACTCCAAGGCAGGTGCTCTATCCACTGCTCCACCTAGCCACCCCTTCTTAACAGTAATTCTTAACAAAAATGTATCTAGCTGCCTGATGATGATTCACAGTAATGGAATTTTCAACCTAGGAAGCAGTGAGTGGTATATAATTTTGTTGAAGGGTAGGGAAAACCTAAGATTAAATATCAAATAAATCTTGACTGCATCTGTGTTCCTTGAGGAAACAAGTTTGAAGGGGTAGAATAGATGGATGAGCACATGAGAACTGTGGGGTCAGAGCCTTGGATGGGGTAGAAATAGAAGAAATTAGGTTTCAGAGACCACACACACCCTGTGTTGGGCTAAGATAATGGTGAAACTGGAGATGCTTAAATGAACTCTCCATATATTTACAAAACTATCTGGGACTGTTGTTAGAAAACATAATAGCTAGTGAGGAGGCTTAGAGAAATCTGAATTAGCTTTACTCCAATATGTATCGATCTGGGATCCAACTCTGGATTCTTTGAAGCAAGTAACATGTAAAATCTTGTCTGGAGCTCTGGAGGTGAAATCTTGTGATGCTCCCAGACCTCACTTGCTTTTAACTTCTTTCCATGAGGTTCCTATTTCCTTTTAATCGCTCTTCTCTGAACATAGGGAAGCTGGAGAGCTACATCCTGTTGCTAAGCAAGATGATGGGTGAGGATATGGACAAGTCTATCTCAGTGTTTAGACTGGCCAGGCACTGGAAGACTATATATATACTCTTTCATTGTCTTTTCTTCTGATTTACTTTAAATGGAGAGCAATTCTTTCCTTTTCTCTCTTTTTTAGCCTTTCATTTTTTTTAGGTAAGATAATGGAGTTAAATGACTTGCTCAAGTTCCCGCAATTAGCAAGTATCAAGTGTCTGAGGCCAGATTTGAACTCAGGTACTCCCGACTTTTGGGTTGGTGCTCTATCTACTGCACCACCTAGCTGCTCCTGGAAAATTATTTTCTTAAATGACTCTTATCTAATCATGGTTTACTTTTATCAAGATGGTCTAGCTAGCTAATTTTAACTGTCTAGTATTTTATGCTACATTTAATCTCTTTGGAGACTGTTTTTTACTGCATATGAAGAGGTTTTTATGAAATGCTTTGCTTATTTGAATCCTAGGGTGTTGAAAAATCTCTTTCACCTGGTGTGGAATCAGGGCATGGGGAAGGACAGTCCTCAGAAAGAGATATTTGGCTCCCTGAAAGCCTGATAGTCATGAATAGAAAAGAATGAAATTCGCCCCTTCCCCATGACCCTGTCATTTATTTCTAGGGATAGGGGAAGTTTGATACATGAATGTCCAAAGGAAATAAGATTTAGGGTTGAAGGGCAAACGATTTTATGACCCCAAAGAGTTAGATCGTTTGTGTGTGTGTGTGTGTGTGTGTGTGTGTGTGTGCGCGCACGTGTGTGTGAATGTCTAATAGCTCAGAGTAATAGAATGTAGAATTGTAATGGAGGTAATCCAATCTAAACTTATTTTTATAGAAGAGAAAACTGAAGCAGTAGGTAGCAAGGGAAATGACTCATCCAAGACCACACAGGTGGTAATTATAAGACTTCAAACCTGGGTCTTATGACTTTAAATACAATGCTCTGCCCATTGCATCACAGACAGGGTACATGTATGGGAGCAGATGCATGGTATGAATCACCTAAATGGTATATAGTATTAGTCAAGAGGTTGGGTCCTTGGAGAACGCGGTATTGGTGAGTCACATACTTAAGACCCCAAAGAGAAGGGATGTTTCTTTTCTCCTATTATCTCTCCCTAAACTCTTCTTCCCAAATAATGCCCTATATGTGCCTCATTCTCTAATGGTCCAGTTCAGTTCAATTTTATTAACATTCAGAAGTGCCAAGTATATAAATTCTTGCTACTTTGCCCGATGATAAGAATACAAAGATAAAGCAAACAAAAATGTTATTGTGCTGATTTTGTTTTCTTGTGTCAGACCCCATATAAGCCCTCAAGGAAACAAAGACTTGTGAAAATATATCACTCTCTAGGAGATTATATTCTGATGGGGAAGACAATATGGGAATATATAAGAATATGCAAGACACAGACCAATGAGATCATACAAGAAAACAACCTTAGAGGAAAAGATGGTAGCTGATGGGGGAGGAAATAGTGGTCTTTCAAATAAGATGGTCCTCGAACAGAGATTTGAAGGAAACTACCCATTCCAAGGGGCAGAGACAAGAAGACAGAATATTCTAGACACCACAAAGACATGGAAACAGGAGGTGAAATTTTGTGTGTGAGGAACAGTGAACAGAAAAATATGACTGGATTGTTGAGTTTGCAGAGGGCAATATTCAACTAAAAAATTGACATTTTAATTTAATTTAATTTAAATGGCATTTTAATTTAAATGAGAAATGTAATTACCGAACAGAAGTAGTATTTTAATACTTAAAATAATAGGGAGTCATTGGAGTTTATTGAATAGGGCAGTAAATGATATATTTTCCTTAAGGAAAGTCACTGTGGCAGCTTCGAGAAGTATAGGCTTCATGGGGAAGAGATTTGAAACTGAGACCAGCTGCTATCCTCAAGAAGTTTATAGTCTATTGAGAGGTTTGATGTTTACCACTATAACTAGTACACAATGTGATAAGGGTGATGGAGAGAGTCTGTCCAATGGCTCTTGGCATTGAGAAAGGAGAGCTCTTCACCTGGGGAGTCTAGAAGAGGTTTCAGGGAAAAAATGGTATCTGAATTAGATTTTGACTAGGGAGAAAGATTTCAGTGGGTGGCAAGGAAGGAGCTAGTATCAGGTACTTATTAGGTGTCAAAGTTTTAGTTTTCTGTGTAAAATGAAGATGACTTTTGGGATTCCTTCTGACTTGCAATTTGTTAAATATGAATTACCTACCATGGGCCACTAAGACTGAGCACTAAGACAGTCCCTGTCCTCATGGAGCTAAGATCTTAGTGGTTGATAAGTGTATCTGGATAAGTAAAGATAGGGTTGTTTGAGATGGGAGGACTTTCCAGAGACTGTGTGTGTGTGTGTGTGTGTGTGTGTGTGTGTGTGTGTGTGTGTGTGTGTGTGTGTGAGAGAGAGAGAGAGAGAGAGAGAGAGAGAGAGAGAGAGAGAGAGAGAGAGAGGAAATAGAGGGAATGGGTGGGAGGGAAGGGATAACTTCCAGAGGCCCAGGGTTATAAGACAAAAGGCTAAATTATGGGAATAGCTAATAATCCTATTGTTTGTAATCTAGAATGCATGAAAGGGAGAAAAAAAGAAGAAAAATAGAAAAATGAGTGAAAAAGAAGGGAATTGAGGAAAGGAATTTAATGGGACACCCATTCATTTGAGGAAGAAATGAAAAAAATGAGGTTATATTAGGGTAATGGAATATTATTATGCCATAAAAAATAATGAGACACCATCTCAGAGATTCCTTGGTAATAAAAACTGAAGCCATGAGGTAACCAAAATGAGAAGAACATTTATTTATTTTTAGGTTTTGTGCAAGGCAAATGAGGTTAAGTGGACTGCCCAAGGCCACCCGGCTAGGTAATTATTAAGTGTCTGAGACCAGATTTGAACCCAGGTACTCCTTACTCCAAGACTGGTGCTTTATCCACTATGCCACCTAGCTGCCCCGAGAAGAACAATTTATACAGGGCAACAAGATTATAAAGAAAAACAAATTTGATGGCAATGATCACCCAGGACTGGATATATACATATGCTAGAACAGACAGGATGACAGATGGAATCAAGCAAACAGAACAGTTTTGATAGAAACAAATTTATTATATATGCTTTGAAAAGCATGCTAGCAGTGTGAAATGGATATTCAGACTTTCTTATCCAGTCTTCTTGTGTCCTGTTGTGAATATGGAAATGTTGATTTGGGGGTGTCTTAAGTTTAGAATACACACGAACATACATTTTCACATACACACACTCAACATGCCCTTACATGGATATGTTTACAGACATGCAACATGCTTGCAATGCATATACATATATACCCCCAAACTGTTATAGTTTAAAAGTCCACTAAGGCTTTTGTAACCTCCTAAAGATACCTCTCTGATGTGTTATCTTCTGGTCGATCCCAAGAAAGCCTTGGAGGAGCTGACATTTTGATTCACTAGTTTTAGGAAAATCTGGGACATGGGGGTCTATTTCCTAGCGGGCTTGGGAGGAGAAAAAACCCATGGGAAAGTTTGTCATGGGAAGCATAATGAAGAGGCCAGCTAGTCCTTGAGGTTGACTTTCTGGAGGAAAAGTACTGCAAAGACCCTGAGGAATTCATTGGCAGGAGGAAAAGGCCATCCTTATGCCCCCTTTCCCCTTCCCCAAATGCATGTGACCAAAAAGGTGAAAGCACTGAAGATTCCCTGACAGTCAAAGCTTCCACTCTTCGGTGTCATTGTCCTCACCTTTTGCCTGGTTTCTGTCTACACTGAGACTCACATCCCCATTTTGACCTTGGTGTAGACCTGTATCTTCCTTGAGCCTGTGACCCCTCACTCTACCTCCCAACCTGTCATTCCCTTAAACTTCAGGACTGGTAGATTCAGAACAGAAAGGGACTTTTGAGATCTGCTAGTAATGGACAGTGTTGGCCATAGAATCAGCTCAAAATTGAGTTTAAATCTTGCCTTAAGAGTTACCCTCGGGCCGGCTAGGTGGTGCAGTGGGTAGAGCATCGGCCCTGGAGTCAGGAGGACTTGGGTTCAAATCCGATCTCAGACACTTAATAATGACCTAGCTGTGTGGCCTTGGGCAAGTCACTTAACCCCATTTGCCTTGCAAAAAAAAAACCCTAAAAAAAGTTGCCCTCAGTCTTGGTTTCCTCCTCTACAAAATGTGGATCACAATGGCACTACCTTCACAGAACTTTTTGTGGGGGTCCAAGGAGAGAGCATGTAAAGCTCTGTGTATACTAGACAACACCATAAATGCCAGCAATTCCAGGGTTTCCCTCAGAGGTTGTTATGGGATCTTCTGGGGTCTTTATCTCCCTAACCAGATTGTGATGTCCTGAGAACAAAGACCATGACTTCTTACCCTCTGGATCACGTAATGGGAAGAAAAATGGTGCACACAGGACAAGGGGATGGGGGGATGGGGCTCAGCAAAGTCAAGTTGATTGACTGGACGGACAGCAGATTGGGGGGATTAAGTTTATTAAGCTGAGGATTCAAGAGGGGAAGGCACTGGGCTAGGGATGGTGGGAAGGTATAAAAACAGCGAGGAGGGCATGGTCTGGGTAAGACAATCTCAGACTCCTAAAGCCATGATCCCCCAGATGAAATTACAGACCAGAAATTCATGTAGTTGAGGAAGCAAAGGAGGCCTATGAGAAGGGGAGAATGGGCATGAGACACATATCCCCTCTCCATTCTGCCCCCCAAGACCATTCTTACCATATTTCTCCTCCTCCTTACAAGTACTCATCCTTATCCCAGACCTTTTACCATCCCAAACTATTTCTCGAGACCACAAAGATTCTAACCATCATTCTATTGGGGAAACTGAGGTCTAGAAAGATTGTGACTTGCCCCAAATCACACCACCGCTTTTGGACTCTCATCCCTCTTCCCTAATGTGTCAGCAAAGTCTGTCCCCACTCAGTGTCCCAACGTCTCCCCAGCCCCATTCCCTAGACCAGCGCTGTCCCTACATCTACCCACATCCCAGAGGAAGCCTTGACTCCCATCCCCACCTATCATCATGAAGAGGAAAATGCCTGCCCAGGTCAGATAGTAGTTTATTTCCAGGGTGTAGCTCATTCCCTCCTGCAGGAAATTCTGGGCCTGGAGCAGGTAGAACAAGGTGCACAGGAACAGTAACAGGCCTTGACATAGGACAGGAAACACAGGTCACAAGAGGCAGGTGTGGGGGAATGAAGAGAGTGTGCTGGCCCAGGAGTCACAAAGTCCTGGGTTCGAGTCCCACCTGAAACACAACCTGTGTGACCTATGGCCAATCACTTAGTCTTGTTGAGCCTTTTTTCTCATCTGTAAAATAGGCATGGTCATGTATATTATATGAATAGGTTTTATATATATATATATATATATATTTATACACAAAGCACTATATATAAATGTATATATATATATATATTTCTATTAATATATGCACACTCCTGTGCATATGCCTTTTCATTCATATACAAATCTCTATATCTTATTTCATTGTCATCCATCCACCATTCTTCCATTCATCTATTTATCTACCATCTATCAGTCTACCTCTCCATCTAGCTGTTCATCCACCCACCTACCCATCTATCACTTTGCAATATACTTTGCTAGAAATCCAAACCAAAGGGCTTAGAATATCCGTGTTACAGGGACAATGTCATGGTACAGAGGTCAAGGTGAAGATGTGACTGTCCTCTCTCTTGATGAGGATGATATGGTGACTCCTGCTTGCTACCTGTCTGGCCTGCCAGAAGTTCTCCCTCCTCTCCAGTTCTCAGTTTCCTCACCCAAGAACAGAATGACTTTTATTACATTGCGGTCATCCCATCGTATTAACTGTCCTTATGAATTAGATAAGAAGGGTGGAGGTGATGATCTTTCAAGGCCTTCTCCGCACATAATAAACATGTGGCACAATGGAAGATTCCTAGATGGGGAGTTGGGAAAAAAAAAAAAACACATATCTTATAGTGGGGATAAGGTCAGACTTGAGATTGGGAGGATCACAATTCAAATCCTGCCTCAGATATTCAATAGATGGCTCTGTGACTCTGGGCAAGTCCCTCACCTCTTTGAGCCTTGGTTTCTTCCTGGTGTAAAATGAGGTGGATGGTCTAAATGACCCTTAGGGTCTCTTGCTTTCAATCCCACCTTGACTGCTTTCAATTATGTAACTTTTCCTAATTCGCATACCCTCTCCAGGCCTCAGTGATACTCAACAGTATCACTGATCGCAAAATATTGATTGTAAAATATCACTAATTGTAAAATAGAGTTCACAGTAGATGGCCTCCTAAATCTGGTTTAGCTCCAGGTTCATGTTCTTATAAAATCAATGATCCTTGAGACTTCTCTGAAGTCTGGCGGGTGTGCTTGGTGTTGGCAAGTCTTGTTAGGATGAGTAAAGGGAAAGTATTTGTATTGAACTAGGAAGAAAAAGGGGCTTTGTGGTTCTTTTAGCATGGCTATCACCCCCTTGGGGCCAAGCTTGTGGTTCCTGGACTGGGCTATCTAGCAAGTTGGGACATTTTATGTCCAGATCTGGAGAGCAATCATAGTCTGCAAGAGACCAGGTTGACTTCTCCCCAACCAGACAGAGATGGCCTGGTAGGCAGTGTTGCAGTCTGGTCTCCCACACTGCCTCACACCCTGCTCGTGTGACCCGGGCTAATCATTTTACATCCTTAGCCCCAGTTCCCTCAACAATAGCCCCTACGTCCCAGGGCCATCTTTAGGACCAATGGGATCATACATGAAACACTTTGCAAACTTTAAAGTGTCATATAACTACTAATTATTATTGTTGCTAGTATTATTATTCAGAAGATATCAAGTCCAATGCTCTCATCTTATGGGGGAAACTGAGGCTCAGGCGAAGTGGTCTGCTTAAAGTCATATTGAGAGTAAGGAAGAGCTAGATCTTACCTTTCTTGGATTTCCCAGAAATTTGGGATTTTTTTTCCTAAAACTGAATTGCTTTATCTTGCCAAGGTTGGGTGTGCAGGGAAAGCCCACAGGTCTGATCCAGCTCCGAACATAATACTGACATTTTGAACCTGGGCTACTTCAGCTCTCTTTGAACAACCTTAGGGTTCACTGCCTCAATGTGGTTCTTACTGTAGACATTCACCAGGTTTAGCCCACTGCAGCTCAGAACCCCCAATCTCCAGAGATCCTGCCAAGGAGCAGAGATCACAGGAAGGCCCCACTATGCTTAGGAAGTGGGATCTCTTAGAACCAAGCAGGTTGCTTTTGCCTTTGGTCTCCAGGTTTTCCCATTTCCCAGATTCTCTAAGACTTGTCTCTGAGTTCTCAGAGCCAAGGGTCTTCAACTGAGGCTGGTTTGGTGCTCACTTCTCACAAATCTACCACACCCTGTCCCTATCACCACCCCTTTCATCTACCATGACCACCGCACCCAGTCTACCACCTGCTCTTTCCTGGACTGAATGACCCCTAAAGTCCCTTCTTGCCTTGGGAGTTCCCCAATATTTCTCTCTTTTTTTTGTTTTGTTGTTTTTGCAAGTCAATGGGTTAAGTGACTTGTCCAAGGTCACACAGGTAATTATTAATCCTCTAAGGCTGGGTTTGAACTCAAGTCCTCCTGATTCCAGGGTCATTCCTCTATCCACTCCATCATGTTTCTTTTTCAGCCATAGATGTCAAGCGATAAATGTGAGTTCTCTTGGGTTTAATGACAAGAAGTCTCCTCCAACATCCCCCCCCCCAAGCTGGTGTGGAGCTGGGCTTGGCTTCATGGCACCTATGCCAACAGATGAACTCTGAGATCCTGCCAAAAGGGCAGAATTTGAATGTGGGTGGAGTCCATATGAATGGGTACTTCTCATGGGAGTTACAGTCTAACCATGTTTGTCAAAGCTTAGGGTCAGACCTTCTGCTATGGCATTTTGGACTGAACTCAGAGGTGTGGAGGGGCCAGGATCCCCATTTGTGGAGCAGCTCTCATAACAATAAGTCAGAGATCTTCAAAATAAGAATTTTGAGCTATTTGAGAAAAAAGAGCAAATGTGCAAAGTCAGAGAAAAAATACACCTGATTATTTAAATTCATCCCAGACTGAAATTTTCAACTATTCTAGTCTATCTGGCTCTTAGACTGAGGCCCCCAAGATATATATTCCCTAGGCTTGGAAGTTCTGTGCCTCAGTTTAAATGCCACTTTTGCAATTCTCTGTATGGGCAATGTCGGGTGACTTCACCTTTTTGAGGCTCAGTTTCCCCATCTGAAAATGAGTAGGCTAGATGAGGTACTCTGTCTACATCCTGCTCTATATCATGGACCCTGGGCTTCTCTAATGGGACTTAGGACTAGTTTGAAACTATTGTACAGAGGCAGTCTGGGAAACAGAAAGAGTGCCCGATTCTTTTGACTTCAGTTTAACATTTACTTTTAACATTTTCTTGAACTAAACTGCCAAAACTTTAAATATTGCTATAGAGAGTGAAACTATGCCAGATGTAGGCTTACCAAAAAAAGACTATTTTATGAGGTTAGCACTCACGAGGGGGTCAGAAGTTGTCAAAGTATAAATGAGCTATGTAAATTTTGAGAACCCTCTCCGGGTGAGCACCAAGTCAGCCTCAGGGTCCCATAGCCATGGACTATTTGTGCCTGACCTGTGGTAGAGCATTCCAAGCTCATTTTGGTCTGATCGGTTACAGTCATACATTGTGATCTCATTTTGTCTTCTTTGATAACGAAGGACAAGAATCAACCGATATTTACTAGCTGTATGACCTTGGGTAAGTTATTTTACCTCTCCAACTTTCAATTTCCTCCTCATTTCAATGATACTTTTATACTAGTTACCTCCCAGGAATGTCTTACAAGATGTAATGGTGATGATGTGGGCTTCCTCTGAGGTGTTTGCCTGGCAAATGTGAAGAAATGAAATCGTGGTGCTCTATAGTGGGACCCCATCTGGGATGGCTTTTCCATCCCACTCCCTCACCTGCTAACACCTTTTCTTCTCAGATCACCCTCTATAGACTCTGGATATAGCTTCTTTTATCTAGATATTCGAATTTTGTCTCATCTTTAGAAAGTGAGCTCAAGAGCGACCACAATTTCTATCTTTCTTTGTACCCCAAGAGAGGTGGTATAGAGGAGAAAGCTTTGAGCTTAGAGCTAGGATGAGCTGGATTTTAATCCTTTCTGTGTGCCCCTAGGCTAGTCACTGAACCTCCATCTTGTTTAAATTTATTCAACTGTAAAATAGCACCTACCTCCCAGGGTTGCTGTAAGGAAGAAATGATGATAATATTTATAAAGACCTTAGAAAAGGGCCTGGGAAACAGTAGATCCTTTATAAATAGTTGTTTCCTTTCTTCCTTGCTTTCTTCCTTTCCAGGACTTAATAAGGGACTGGAACAAGTAAGGTCTTAATACATGTTTGTAGATCAACTGACCTTCTTCATGCATTCTCCATTGTCTACACCTGCCCAGTAAGGATAAGGGTAGAACTCGTTTTCTCCAAATCTTATGAGAACAACATTCAGTTCCTCCGGCCCTTCAACAATAATGGGGCTGGTCCCTGCATATTACTAATGACTATTTTTTCTCTTTACAGATAAAAAAATATCATCTGAGGTTCAAGACGTTTCAGGGCTAGAGATAACGAGGCTGGAGATAATACTGGGAATAAACATGCATTGAGATTGGTAATAGAGGGAATGAGGCTGGACTTTGGATAAGGGTTTTGGGGAAACAAAGATGGGAATAAAGTTGAGTTTGGGGTAAATTGGGAATAAGGTTGGTTTGGGAATTGGGATATCCAAAGGGCCATAAATTAGGGACCATGCCTGTAAAGAAGCTGGCAATGGAGGTGGAGAGGTCGAAGATGGGTACCGAGCTGGTGAAGAAGAGAATGGAGTAACCCAACGCCAGACAGAGAAGGAAACTGATGAAACTAGCAATGAGTATGAAGATGACGGAATAATTCAGGTAATCTGAGGAAAGAAGGAATAGAGGTGGAGGAGAGAATGTCAAAGGGTCTAGGGATCTCAAGGAATAGGGATTTGGGGACCCGGGGAAACCAGAGGGGAGGGAAGACCATCCCAGAGTTAGGAGGAAATTTCCAGTTAAGGGGGACTCTCTAATTTTTTGGGTATCCTAGGCAAAGGGGAGATCTTTGCTTGGGATAGAATGAGATGAAATGAGAATCTATGGTGTTTGGGGCTATTTTCTGTAAGAGGGCTCCCAGTGACAGGGTGCTTTCTGGTCAAGGATGGGTGAGGTCTCGGGTGAGGGGGACTGGCAGACTCACAGGGTGGCTCATCAGTCTCTAGCATACATTCAGCCTCTGGACAGGGAACAAAGAGAGAGGTGTAGATGTCGATGACGGTGAAGTTGCCAGGATTTCCCACTGGCACGTGAAAGCGAATCCATGACCTATTGAGAGAGAGCAGCCCAAGGATGGCTAGGCCAGCCAGGCTCAGCAGCAGACAAAACTCCCGGCTCAGATGGCGTGCTCGGTGAAACAACCGGTGACTGAGTGGTAATACGGAGGTCTTGCGCCTTTGTATCCCCTTCCACCTGTAGAAACGACCATCAGTGAGATAGCCCCAAATGGCAAATCTCAACAATCACCTAGTTGAAGCCATAATAGAAGTGGCCTCTGTAACCTCCCAACAATTGGTCATCAGACTCATTCTTGATTTCTAGTCACCATGAAGTACAACTTCCAATTCCCTAACCCTTTCCTTGTACTAAGACCAACCAGATCGTGGACCTTTTGCTCTATGGCTCCACTTCCAACTCCACTTGCTTCCTTCCCAGATTGCCTCTCCAAGGTTCTTCCTGTACTTATTTTGTGGTTGTTCAGTTATTTTAGTTATGTCCAGCTCTTTGTGGCTTCTTTTGGGGTTTTCTTGGCATTTCCTTTTTCTAGTTCATTTTACAGATAAGGAAACTAGGACAAACAGGATCAAATGACTTGCCCAGGGTCACCCAGTTTGAGGTGATTTTAAATCTTTAAATTTCTATTTACTTACTTATTTATTTTGGGCAGACCTCAGATGGATCTCATCAACTATGACCCACATTATCCCCCGCCTGACCTCAGACCAAGCTGAAGGTTCCTGCTTTCTAAGTAGTCCATGAAGGGACTTTCCAGGGAGTCCTCTGACCCCATATACATCTCTCACCTTCCAAACTCTCCCCCAATGGAACTGCTGTGAACCAGAGACCCATGCTTGCTGACAAACTGATGAGACATGAAGGAGCAGTAAAAGCCAGATGCCCCCTGCTGCTGCTCCAAACGGATTCTCCAACTGCTTCAGAACTCCCTTCCTCCCAGCTTTTGTCTACCCCACCCCCCACCCCTATACATCTCCCTAAACCAAAAGACCTAATTGGGACCTACTTAATGACCCCGAGGGACAGGCTGTATCAACAGCTTGAAAAAGGGAAGATGGTTCTTATCTTTTAGGTTATCCTGCCCAGAAAGTAGAAATGGGGAGAGATAGACCATCTTGGGGATCAAGATAGATTTGAAGTCATGTCGAAAACCATTAAAAAGAACCATAGAATTTAGAGCTGGATGAGACTTTGGGGTAAGCATTGGCTCTGAAGCCAGAAGTCCTGGATTAAATCCCAACTCTATTCTTAACCTAACTTTGGAACTTTAGGTAATTGATTTCATCTCTCAGGTGAATTTCTTCATCTGTAATCATGAAAAACAATTATATTTTGTTCTGTTTTGGACAAAGTTCTTTCTTCACAATACATGGTAAGGCCTTACTATTAACTTCATTTTGTAGTCAAGGTCATTGAGCCACAGAGAACCTATATGACTTTTCCACAGCGGGTAAGCAACACATCTATTATACCAGGTCCCCCATTTTAGGCAACTGGCTAAATTAAAACCAACCCTTCTTTCATTTTTTGAGTGTTTTATTTCCAATCCCCTTCTGTCTCTAAAATTAAAGCAAATTTCAAAACTAAACTGTAGCAACATTATGTCGTCTGGGAAGCAGGATGGATGACCTTACAGGACTTTTAATTTTTTGTCCTCTTGGCACAGGACTCCTTGGAAGCATCAGATACTTTTTAATGCTGCTATATGTATGAAGTGGAGGCTAATGATCAGGGCAATTTCCAAAACAATGCCTATAATGCATGGTGCACATTCAAAAGAGATATATTTTTATTTATGCTAATTAATGTTTGTCCTTCATTCTCAAAGAAAACCATGTCATCAGGGAGGTGATACCATGACAAGCAAATGAACTAGATTTGGGTGAGGGAGGCTGTGCTAAGATGCCAGCCTCAATTTCTTCTCCAGAGTCATCTGAATCCAGTGGCCAGATATGAATCAGGATGACTGGAGATGATCCTGGATGTGAGGCAATCAAGGTTAAATGACTTGCCCAGGGTCACCACAGTTAATAAGTGTCTGCCTGAGGTCAAATTCAAATTCCAGTCTTCTTGAGTCCAAGGCCAATGCTCTATTGCTCCACCTAGCTAGGAAGTTAGACTTCTCAATTCTAACTATCAAACTTAATCAACCAAATATAGGAAAGCATGAATTTATAGAATTTAATTGACAATAATATATTAACCCCACTAAGAAAAAATCATCAGCTTGACTTACTGGACCTTCCCAGGAAACATGTCCCATAGAATACCCATAGAATTCCTCTTTGGCTAACTGGAAGGCTTGTATCTATTTGGAAAGTAGGCAAATTCATTCATAAGTCAACACTGCCCTCCCTCCCCAGCTGGAAGCCTTGATCTCACCCAAGACAATCAATAGTTGCATCTCAAGCATGAGGAGCACAGGAGTCAATTTCAGTCACAACTGAATCCAAACTTGGGGTTTGCAACCCAAGAACAGGCTTATGATTGCGAGCCTGGTTACAGCCAGTTTCTTATGGTGATGCTTCCCTATTGGTTGATGAAAAAACTATCAATCAAAGCTCACATTGTGATACAATATTTATTAGTTGTTTTCCAGATTTAGGGGACATCTGCCATTAACAGTTATTTATTAGACATGGAGAACACAGACATCATTTGTACTTGTTAGCAAACTTAGAACAAATACATTACTGCTAGAATATATAATTTCAATTCTTATCTCATTACTAGAGTGGGAAAAAAAACACATAGCAACTATTTTGTTAACAAATGGGGTAAGTCTTGTTTAAAGGAACCTTAATCTCACTAGAAAACTGTATGCCTATATAAGAAGTGAAACTGTTTCCATACATTCTTCAAGAGAGACACACATGCACTTGAATACTTTCCTTGGGACAGTTCCAGGGAGGGAGCTAGAGAAAGATTTGAAGCTGCATACAAGTAGGGAGAAGTCAACTCTTCACTCTTTCCCTGATTTCCATCGTGTTGGGAGATAAGTGCTATTATTATTTCCATCAAGAGGACAGAGACAGAAAGAGACCCAGATCTCCCCCCAACTGAGTGAGGGCAGCATAGCATCTGATTCAATCTTGTGTTTCCTTCTATTTCTTTTGGCTTGGATAAAAGAGCTTACTCATTAGTTAGTTAGCTTAGGAGACACAGTGTGTAGTTGGGACTTTACGAAGATAACTGAAGATCCATCTACAGACACTTACCAACTGGGCATACCCTGTGTGTTCTCGTTGTCTCAGTTGCCTCCTCAGTAACGTGGAAACTGTAATAGCTCTTATCTCTCAACATGATGACAGTGATCAAATGTGAAAGTGCATTTAAATCCCTTTGCAAATCTTAAAGCTGACATTTGTGCTAGCTACTATCACTGTTATTTCTTTTTGTAATAACCTTTTGTAGAGTCATTATTTTTGAGGGATAGGGCCAAAACACAGATGTAAGCTGTCCTCTAGCTGGATTGCCCTTTCTCCCCATCACTGCATCTTGATTTCTCCAGAATCCTTCAAGTGTTTGCTGAAAATTTTATACTTTTCAGAACACCTTTATCTATTCACCCTGATTTCTTCAATTTTCCCCCTCTGTAAAATGAAATTACAAAGGAAATGGAAAATCAATCCAATATCTTTGCCAAGAAGACCCTTAATGAAATCACAAAGCAGACATGACTGAAATGACATATTGGCAAACCACTCCAGTACCTTTGACAAAAAAAATTCCCAGTGGGGTCATGTAGAGTTGAATGTGACTGAACTGATTTCAACAACAAAAAATTAGTCAGCAGTTTTCTAAAGCACAGGTCCAACCACATCAACCTCATACTCAGGAACCTCCAGTGATTCTCCATTACTTTCAGGATCTAATGCAAATTTTTTCAGTTCAAAACTCTTCATAACCAAACCAAAATTCCAAACTCACAACTTTTTAGGCCTTCTAACACCTTAAAACCCCACCCACTACCACACACAGAGACTCTTCAGTCTGGTAACACTGGGCTGCAAAACACTTCTGCTCTTGGCCCCAAGCATTTTCTTTCCTTCCTTCCTTCCTTCCTTCCTTCCTTCCTTCCTTCCTTCCTTCCTTCCTTCCTTCCTTCCTTCCTTCCTTCCTTCCTTTCTTTCTTTCTTTCTTCCTTCCTTCCTTCCTTCTTTCTTTCTCAAGGCAATGGAGTTAAGTGACTTGCCCAGGGTCACACAGCTAGGTTAATTATAAAGTGTCTGGGGTCACATTTGAACTCAGATCCTCCTGACTCTAGGGCCAGTGCTCTATCCACTGTGCCACCTAGCTGCCTCCCATGCCCCAAGCATTTTCATTGTCAGTCCTCTTCTTGGATTGCCTTCTCTCCCCATTTCTACAGGGTTTCCCTAAAATCCTTCAAGTGAAATGTTTCCCTATCTTAATTCCAATGCCTTTTTTTCTCTATGATCTTTTCTAACTGATCCTATAGAGAGCTTATTTCCATATAGTTATTGTATGTTGTTTTCCCCATTAACTGTGGGTTCCTCAAAGATAGGGACTGGGTTTTTTTTTGCCTTTTTTATATCCCCAACACAGCACAGTGTTTTGAACAGCATAAGCTGTTAGCAGGTGTTTTTCTCTCCCTCCATTCATTCATCCATTAATCCATCCATCTATTCATCCATTTAGGGCTTTTATGGTAGAGACACTGGAGTGGTTTGCCATTTTCTTCTCCAGCTCATTTACCAATAAGGAAAGTGAGGCAAACAGGATTAAGTGACTTGCCCAGGGTCATATAGTTAGGTCTGGTTTGAACACAGGTCTTCCTGACTACAGGACTGGCACTTTGCGCACCATGGTGCCACCCAGCTTCTCTAGTCCTCTGGACTAAACATTTCCAGTTCTTTCAACCCATCCTTTCATAAGCTTGCCTTCCAGTTCCTTCACCATTTATTCCCCCTGAGTTTATTAAGTGCTTTCCCCAATGCAGGTTCAAATCCTGTAGCTGTCATTGACTCAGTGTATGACCTGGGACAAATTACTACATCCTCCTGGACCCCAGTTTTTCATTTGTAAAATAAAAGGTTCATGACATTCCTCCCAGATCTAAACTCATGATCCAGTGAATTTCTGAGCCAGATTCCCTGTACATGGTTCTGAGGCTTTGAGGTTCCTGTCCTTCAGGTGCCAATATTGTCTAGTTGGGAGATGGAATATAAAAATAAATACCAAATAGCCAAGGAGTCAATATAGAGGGCAGCTATATGGCAAAGTGGGTAGAGCAACTGCTCTGAGGTCAGAAAGACCTGAGTTTAAATCTGAATTTAGATACTTAACTAGATGTATGAACTTGGGTAAGTCATTTATCCCTTATTGCCTTGCATCCAATTGTCCTGAATCATATTGAACCTAGATGGCTCTGGAGGGGAAAGTGAGGCAGGTGACTTAGCACAGCATCCCCCTCAGTCAAATCCATTTTAAATTCTTGTCATGGCATCACCTCCTGGATGTACTGATCTTCTTCAAAAATGAAGGACAAACATCATAGAGTCAGTGAAGTCTCATAGTATGAGGAGGGCCAAGGGAGGCTGCCAGATGGTTGGGTGATGGCACTTCAGAAAAGTCTTGGAAGGAAGCCAGGAATTCCAAGAGGCCATGTGAGCAATTCTAGGGCCAGAGGCCAGTTCTTGACTCATTCTCTTCTCAACACATTCTTCACCTGTCTTTGACCCTCATCTCCAAGGTCTATTTTAACGATGCAGTGACATTTTGGAAACAAAGTCAGCTTAGACCCTTGTCCCAACCATACCTTACACCAGGCAGGTTGCTTAAGCTCTCTGACCTCTAGGCTATTAGTGGAAGAGAAGTTGTCAACCTGTACCCAGGGAAGAGCTTCCTCACAGAAAAATATAAATACAAATAAAAATATAAATACAAATACAAATAAAAATATAAATATAAAATCAGAAGATCTGACCTACATCCCTAAATTCACAGATTGAGAAGTGGAAGGAACCAATCAAGAAGTGTTTATTCTATTATGAACTAGAGAAAGAAATGGCAACTCACTCCAGTGTCTTTACCAAGAAAACTTGAAATGGGGCCACAAAGAATTGGGCACAACTTAAACCACTCACCACCACCATTACAATTGTGTCAAATGCTCACAAGGGGATCAAAAGAAGCAATATTTGGACACCCTGAAAGTCTCTCTTAAATTTAGAATTGATAGTACAGCATGGTAAATACTGGCACAGGACTGCCTAGCATGGTGTGCCCTCATCACTGAAGGGGCTGCACTCTACAAGGAAGGCAGAAGTTAAGTGGTTCAAAGGAAATGTGTCACAGGAATGTTTGGAGTAAGCACCCCAGGTGTTCACATGGACTTTTTGTATGCAGCTGTGGCAGAGCATTCTGAGCTCATTTTGGTCTGATCAGTCATAGTTGGACACACTGTAATCTTTCTCTAATATAGTGATGTTGTTTTGATTTTCTTTGGTTACGAAAGACAAGAATCAACCATAACCAAGTATAAGTGATCAGTCCTGGGAATACAAAGAAAGGCAAAAACAAACAAACAAATGAACAAACAAAAAAATATTTTCAAGAAACTCATAGGCCAATGAGGAAGACAACATAAAAACAAATTTGTACAATAAGGGACATTCTGGATAATTTAGAGATAATGATCAGAGGGATGTCAGTGACATCAAGGGGGATCCAGAAAGGCTAATTGCAGAAGATAAGGTGTTTTTGGCTGGGATTTGAACATAAGAAATTCAGGAGATGGAGATGAAAGAGAGAATTCCAGGCACAGGGAGGGGGTGGGGGGGACACATTACCAAACATTCAAATCCTTATCTTGTTACAGAAAGACAACTTCCATAATAAGTCCTCAGTCTCAAAATGAAGGCTTAAAATACAATGGAGTAAGTTATGTGAAATCAAACAGCTTGTATATAAATACACAAATACACATTTTCTGGGAAATTTGGTAGATGATTTCATAAGAATTCTTACTTTTTTGTCCTTTCATAAATAACACTGGTTCCCTTCCTCCATGCAAAACAGATCATTTCACAAACTGCTATGGACATGAGGTCCCTAATAATTTGTGGTGAGAATTCTGAAATCAATGCATCGTGTACATGCAAACCAATTTATTGATATCAAATCTAACTAGTGAAATGGAAAGAGTAATTAGACATGTTGTTCAACAGTAATAAACAAACTTCATTTACCAAATATATTCAAACATTTGTTTATATGATCTGTTAGAAGATACACATGTACTCATAGGAACAAACCATCAACTAACTCATTTTCCTAGGACTTCTTAATTAAGATTTCTCCTGCCATTAATTAATGTCAAAGTTCCCTCTCTGGGCTACTGCTACCCACGTATCTCCCTCCAAGTTACTAGTTTCACAGTGGGCAAATCTCTATCAGTTAATCAGCATTGTCCTAAAGAAAACATGGGGGATCCTCCTTAACCTCAAGTCCAGGAACACAGGATTCAGCTTCAGTCATGATCCACGACAAAGTTGTATAGTGGGAGTCTGGTTACATCCAGGTTCTGATAAGTGATTGAGTACCTTAGCTTGCGATGAAACAAAATTGTAATCAAAGTTCAAGTGATTATCAGTTTTTTGTTACATTTGGAAGGACACTTGTATTTCACTTAGTTGGTTACCAAACATACATCAATAATAGTGGATTATCACATTTAAGGTACACACAAATTGTTGCCAAAATTTACCACTCAAATTCTTATCTTAATAGAAGAAAGCAACTTTAGGTGCTTAATAGTAGGGATTCGCTCACAAAATAAAATGTGGTCAATTTTATCAGAGCAAGAAACTAATTCTCATAATTCACCATGCCTGTGGGGTGGGATTGGGTCTAGGCATTCTCTGAGAAGGACATATTATTTAGGACAAACTCCAAGGAGAAGAGACTTTTGAAGCATCAGACAAGAAAGAAGGCAATTCTTCAACCTATCCAACATTTCTAATTGCTGACCTAGAGATTTGACTGGGCATGACCAAGGTTTGAGACTCTCTATCTCACTCTCTCTCTCTCTGTCTCTCTCTATCTCTCTCTGTCTCTGTCTTTCTATGTCTCTCTGTCTCTGTCTCTGACTGTCTGTCTCTCTCTCTCTGTCTCTCCCTGCTGAGATCTTATCTCACTCCCATCAGACAGCTGTTTCAGCCTTATGGATGTTTCTGGTATATTTTAATAGGCGTAACTTCTCCAATTTCTGTTTATTGTTTTGAATAAATAAATGGGTTTACATATTCTTTCAGTTGCCTAAGAGGCATAGTGCATAGTGTTGGACCTGAAGTCAGGGAGATGATTTAAGGCCCGTCCTCAGACACTTAGTACCTGGGGTACCTTTTGCACATTAGTTACGCTCTCTTTGTGTTTCAGTTTCCTCATCAGTAAATGAAGATAATAATAGCAACTAACTCGTGACCAAAGGAGAAAACTCGTTGAAATCCCATTGCAAACACTGAAGTCAATGTTCATGACGATGACAATGAGATAATCATGATGCACTATTTGTGGGGGTCTTTTGTGTCATCATCATCATTTGGTGGCAAGGATACAAACCATCAGGGACATATTTGGGGCAGCTCTTAAGAGCAGTCACAGAAGGGGCTTTTGCATCAAGCTGGTTGGGCCGGTAGACTAGTAATATTTCAGGAGAAAGGGGAAATGAGATTATCATTTTTGTTCAATACTCCACTTGGACATCGGAGAAAAGACCCCGAGTTTGGATGCTTTCAAGCAGTAGACACAGCCTCATTTTGGGTAAAAATTCTAGAGATACCTAATTAAGCTTCTTGAAAACTTAATTTACAATATCCATTTGAATACATACATGCACCTATGTATAAATGTGCATATGCATGCACACTTTTTATTTTCCTCCCGAACTCTCCTTATTTCCAAACATCCCTACTCTTGCCAAGGACAGAACCATCTCCTCAGTCCTTTGAACTTGTAATTTAGCTGTTATCCTTGCTTTCTGACTATCTCTCCCTCCTGTTGTCTAATCATGCCCATGCAGTTCACCATTGCAACATCTCTCAAGTACACTCCTTTCCTTCCTTCTCTCTTCTGTTGTCATAACTCTGACATGGACCCTCATTTCCTCATGCCTGGACTATTGTAATAGCCTACTGGTTGGTCTACCTGCCATAAATCTTTTCCTAATGCAGTTCATCTTCCATTTTGTTGCCAAATTTATTTTCCCAAAGTGCGGTTTGACTATCTCACTCTCCTCTGACCCGCCTTCCTCCCCCCATTTCCTCCTCAATGATCTCTTCTAGCTTGCTACCATTTCTAGATCAAATACAGAATCCTCTGTCCGACATTCAGTCTTCCATAACCAGCCCCCTACTTCTACCTTTCCAGTCTTCTTATACATTAAGTCACCCCACCTACTTTTTGAATCAGTGATACTGGCTTCTTGCTCTTCCATCAACAAAACCATCCATCTCTTTGTGCCAGGCCTTTTCTCTAGCTGTCACTCATTCCTGGAATGTTCTTCCTTCTCATCTCCACCTCTTGGCTTCCTCCAAATCTTGTTTAAATGGCACTTTCTGTTGTAATCCTTTTCTAATCTTTGCTAATTCTACTTCCTTTCCTCTGAATTATTTCCACTTTATTTTCTATATAACTTACATAGTCATACATAGTTTTTGCATGTTGCCTCCTCCATTAGATTGCTAGCTCCATGAGAACAGTATCTTTGTTTTTAATATTTTATTTTTTCCCCAATTATATGTTAAATTTTTTTAAACTTTTAAGGCTCAAATTCTATTTTTCCCCCTCTCTCTCCCCTTCCCCACTTCAAAATGGTAGGCAATCCAATATAGGTTCTATGTAAAATATTTTCATAGTAGTCATTTTGTATAAGAAACATTCAACATTTTTTGTTGTTACTTTTTGAAAGTAAAAAATAGTATCTTCAGTCTGCATTTAGATAGCATCATTTTTTCCCCTTTGGAGGTAGATAGCATGTTTCATCATGAGTGTGTCAACTGGACCAGAACCAACCTCTAACCTGGTAGTGGCTGAAACCTGGCAGAGCAAGCTAGAGACAGGAGAGTCAGGACACAAACAGAAATTTAATTATTTTCAAAGTGAGGAGAATGATGCCTGTAGATGGAAGCCCCCTCCCCACCTCCTCCAAAGGAGGGTTTAACATACTGGACCAAAGGTAGGTCTTACATACATATTGGTCTGAACTACAACAAAATCACTTTTAGGTTTTTTAAGTTACTGTTCCTATGGGCCATATGGTAACATCATTATGTCATTTCTTGGAGACTGTGATTGCTTATGGGATACAGAATCAGAGTTCTGTGATGAGAACAGGGGTACTAGGAATAGGGATTGTGAGTTTATCAGAGACATGATGGATACTGGCTCTCAGGTTTCAGGGAAATAGGGGAAGCTAAAGTCTTAGATCCATGAGTGAACACCTGGTGCTCATCCAAATAATATATTTTGCCAGATAGTGAAATCATTCCAGAGCACAAAAGAGTATTGCTATGCCAAGATCAGGGCACAGCCTGATTGCTGAACCTTAGCTCTGAAAAACAGGATATCTCCAAAATATTTTTAACAAGTCCTTTGGGAGTGTCTTGGATATTGATGAGAAAAGCTAAGTCATACACATATCTTCAATGAGCAATATTACTATTACTTTGTACAATGTTTTCCTGGTTCTGTTCCCTTCATTATTTAACGATTCATGTGAACCTCTCTAGATTTTTTTCTGAGATCATCCTGCGTGTTAATATTCTATCACAATCACATACTGAAATTTGCTCAATCTGGGGGGCAGCTAGGTGGCGTAGTGGATAAAGCACCGGCCCTGGAGTCAGGAGTACCTGGGTTCAAATCTGGTCTCAGACACTTAATAATGACCTAGCTGTGTGGCCTTGGGCAAGCCACTTAACCCCATTTGCCTTGCAAAAACCTAAAAAAAAAATTGCTAAATCATTCCCAAACTGATGGGCATTCCCTCAATTTCCAATTCTTAGCCACCACAAAAAGAGCTACTACAAATATTTTAGTCCAAATAGAGCTCTTCTTCTCCTTTTTTCCTCTTTTTTTAAGGCAATGGGGTTAAGTGACTTGCCCAAAGTCACACAGCTAGGTGATTATTAAGTGTCTGAGGATGCATTTGAACTCAAGTCCTCCTGACTCCAGGGCCTGTGCTCTATCCACTGCACCATCTAGCTGCCCCTCTTCTCCTTTTGTTAAAAAAAAATTTCTTTGAAATACAGTCCTAGCAGTAGTATTACTGGATCAAAAAGTATAAACAATTTTATAGCCCTTTGGCATAGTTCCAAATTGTTTTCCAGAATGGTTGATTCAGTTCCCAATTCCACCAACAATGCATTGGTGTCCCATTTTTCTCACATCCCATCCAACATTTATCATTTACCCTTTTAGTTATATTAGCCAATCTGAAAGTTGTAGGAATGATACCTCAGTTGTTTTAATGTGCATTTCTCTAATCAATAATGATTTAGAGCACTTTTTCTGGTGACTATAGATATCCTTTACCCACTTATCAACTGGGGAATGACTTGCATTCTTATAAATTTGACTGAATTCTCTATATATTTGATAAATGAGGTCTTTCTCAGGGATACTTACTGCCAAAATTTTTTTTTCTCTAGTTTTTTCTTTCCATCTAATTTTAGTTGCATTGGGCTTTGTTTGGAGAGCAATATCTTTTGCCTTTCTTGGTATCCCTAACTCTGAGCACAGTGCCTGCTGCTTAAAAAGTGTTTATTGATTGACTTGCATATCATATATATTATATATTTATATAGATAAAATTAATGATATATAGTAGCACATTATTATGTGCTAAGAGTTAAGGATACCAAGAAAGGCAACAGAAGCTCTTGCCCTCAAGAACTTACAATCTAATAAAGGAAGACAACAAATAAACAACCATATAGGACAGGATTAATTGAAAATAATTGCTGAGGAAAGGAGCCAATGGGGACTGGGAAAAGCTTCTGGTGAAGGTGAGATTTTAATTGGGACTTAAGTCAAGGAAATCAGGAAGCAGAGATGGGGAGGGAGAGCTTTCTAGGTATGGAAGATTTAGTGATGGATTAAGTGATTTGCCCAGACACACAAATAATGTATCAGAGGCTGTTATTGAGCCAAGGTCTTGATTCTGAGATCAATCCCTTAATCATAGCAACATGCTGCCCATCTTGTTTCAATGTTTATCAACCAGTTGGATCAGATCAACCTTTTGAGAGTGGAGGTAAAGCAGAGCTCATGGTCTCAACTTTACAGAAATGAAAATGAGTTTTGGAAGCATGATATGGTTTGTCCATGGTCATAAAACTCGTAAGTATAGATTCATAGAATTTAGAGGTTATTTAAACCATAGGATCAGGGGATCAAAGGATCTGAAGCTCTCATGTTTTAGAGATGATGAAACTGGCCCAAGAAGTAAAGTGATTAATTTAGGATTATAAAAAACTAACTACATAGCTGATACAATAGTTGAGAATCAATCCCAGGTCTTTCAACTACAAATTAATTTTTATTTACGTTGCATTATTGGAATACAGTATTGGATACAGCAAGGTATGATCCAGGAGGGTTTTCTCTTTCATCTTGGGTTTCCAAGAAACAATGTGAAGGCGCTAGATAAAGGGAGAAGTTCTCATTACACACTGATGAGGTCATTGCTGGGGACTGACTCTAGTTGCCAGCTGTTTTGCATGTATTTGGAGTTTGCTTTTAGAAAGATATATCCCTAAGTTTAAGAGGCCTAGAGACAAAAGAGGTTGGGCCCAGAAAGCAGGGAAACATCACATAAACTTTGGACTGTTGGAAAGAGGCCAGTTCAACCATGTAGATCCTCCAGGGAGTCATGGGGGCATAAGGATGTTATCAGATGAAGAAGCAGTAGAGTGATAAAGAGTTTGTGGACCAAGCTAGGGATGTGTTGAAGTGAGAAAAAGGAAAGAGAAGGATAAACTGAGGCCTTGCTCTTTACTGGTGCTGTGAGTAAAGTAGATTGTGCAGCTCTAGGATGAGGGCTCTTAACCTTTTTGGTATCATGTACCCCTTTGACAGTCTGATGAAGTATATGGACCCCTTAAGACATACTATTTCTTAACTATACAAAGTAATGAAGATTCTAAAGGAAACCAAATATATTGAAACCAAAATATTAAAAATTAATTTGAAAAGCATTTGTTAATCTCCTACTACAGCCAACACTGTACTAAGTACTGGGAGGAAAAAACAACTAATTTCCAGATCCCAATTAAAGATCAAATCCAACAACTCTTTTCTTCCTTTGTAGAGGGGGGTATTGAAGCAACACCCAGTGGTTGGTCAGAGGAATTTTCATTTCAGAAGTTGTTTATGATGATGATGGTGATCAAACCACAAGTTTAGATACCTTTGTTCCCATCTTTATCTCTGTAAGTGTTCCTACCCCACCCCCCAAAAAATTCTAAAAAACTTTCATTGGCCTCACATTTCCACACCACAGTTTTTTGAGACCTAGATAATCTTAAGGACCATTTAACTAAGACCTAGAAGCAGAAGGCGTCATAATGTTAGCAAATAACTGAGCCAGGATTTTATTTTTGAGCCCTCAGATGCCTTTCCCAGTGTACCATCTTGCTACATCTGGCTCATCTGCTACTCCCAACCACATCCCAATTCTCAGGGGTGTGGTTTCACAAGAATTTAGCTTTACAAGAGAAATAATAATAATTAAAAACAATTTAAACAGAAAGCAGGAATTAACAATATTCTACTCCACCCATTACAGTGTAGTAAAGGGATGATGCACAGATACACAAAAGGATGTTTTTCAGATGCCTCCTCCATGAAGCTCTGTCAAAAGATAGAGTACCTTACTTATATTTTCTCACTATTTTAAAAACAGTTTTACTTATATAATATTTATGCCCATGTCATATCCAACTATTAAAATGGGAGTATGTTTTTTTTTTTCAGTTTTGTATAAAGGCCTGAGACCTAGCAAGTTGAAGAGATAATACTTTCTCCTTATAGCACTACATCCTAAAATCAGGTGGAAGCCAATTCAGTCTTGGGGACAGCCTGCTCCAAGTGAGAGGTCCCTCTGGGTCCTCTCTAACCCCTTTCCTCCCAGTGACTGATGCAAAAGAGACTCAAACATGGTTAAAACGGCTCTACCAACAACCCAGATAATGTTCTTCAAGACATCTGGGAAGGAAGACCTGGGAAGAGGCAACTGCTGGAAGAGGCAGCTCTTTAGCTAATCTAAGAAGGAAGAGAAAGATTTAAACAGTTAGAGATGAGTGGATAATACAAACAATAGGTGGCATTTATAGACATCCTTTGAAGTTTCCTTTGCAAGGTCTTTTAGGTATGTTATCTCATTTGATCCTTTGGGAGTGGGGTAGGAATGTGTCTCAGGGTGAGATAGTCAAATGTTGGTTCATCAGTCAACAAGAATTTCCTAAGACCTTAAAAAATGCTAGCTGCTATACTAAGAATTGGGAATACAAAGAAAAGGAAAAACATAATCCTTGCCCTCAAGAAGCTTACATTCTAATGGGAAGACAACCTACAAATAACCATGTATATGCGAAATATCTACAGTATAGATGGAGTATAATCTTAGCAGGCAGGGATCAAGGGAAAAGGTGGGAAAGGGGGAAAGATCAACTGCAGAACATGGGATTTGGATTGAATCTTGTTGAGTTTTGTTTTGTTTTTGAGGCAATTTGGGTGAAGTGACTTAACTTGTGTCTCATAGTAAGTATCTGAGGTCACATTTGAACTCAGGCCATCTTGACCTTAGACCCAGAGCTCTATCCTCTGTACCACCTGGATGCCCCTTGGATTGAGTCTTGAAGGAAGCCAGAGAAACCAAGAGGCAGAGGTAAGGGGGAAGAGCATTACAGGTACAGAGACAATCTAGAGAAAATGGCCAGAGCTGGGGGATGGAGCATCTTGCTCCAGGGTAGCAATGAGGCCAGTATCATTGTAGATAGTGAGTGAGATATAAGAAGATTGAGGAGGTAACAGGGAGTCAGTTTGTAAAACTTCAATAATCAACTAGAGATTTGACTACTTTGTCCTGGAGATCATAGGGAACCATTGGAGTTTCTTGAGGGTGAAGTGGTAAGATTTGATTGTTAGCAAAATCACTTTGGCAACTGAGAATGAATTGGAAAGAGGAGAGATTGACTCAAGATGACCAAACAGAAGGAATAGTTTGGGGTAAGGGTCAGAGGAGAGAAGGGGATATCTAGGAGAGGTGTTATAAAGTCAGAAATGCTAAGACTTGATATATTGGGTAAATGAGAGTGAGAAGTACAAGATAATACCAGGAAAGTACAATTATTGTAATACTCCGAGAGAAAGGTGATGACGGCCTGTGCAAAGGTGGAGTGGCTCTGATCGAAGAGAAAGGGACATGGAACAGAGATGTTGTCAAGGTAAAAATGACAAGATTTGACAACAGGTCATTAGTTTATCTTGCAATGATGATGTAGGCATCATTTAGTGTCTGGACAAGTTTGTGGGAGACAGGATGGAAGACAGGGTATGGCTAGAGACCAAGATAAGACACTAGAGTCAAGAAGACAAAAAAATAGCTAAGTACTTGAGTCTGACTCCTAAAATTTAGGGAAAATGAAAGAGATCCTGGGTTCAAATCCCACCTTCACAATTTACAACCCTTAACCATGAACAAGGTATTCCTTGAGTCTCTGTTTCCTCATTGATATAATAGAAAAGAAGTAAATTCATGTCTCCAGTTTGTTTGGGTCTACCTCCCCCCCTCCCACCCCACTCTAAGGAACTGAACAATCTCAAATGACTCAGGTTAGAGGCAACATTGGGAAGCAAAGCAATCATTATTTCGTGGTTTCTGTATTGTTCTTGCACTTCAAGATTTATAAGGGATCAATAAAGCAATGATTCTTTAAGCATCTGCTCTGTACTTGCACTGGGTCAGGTGCTAGTGATGCCCTGCCAAAAGGACATAGCCCCTGCCTTTGAGTTCTAGGTTTTGCACAAGCACATTCTGTGAGTGTAAGTGGCCTCAGGAAGAGTCAGAAGAGAGACTTCCGTTTCACACTTCTTTGTGAAGAGAGGGTTAGGGTGCCTCTCCCTGCCCCAAGGGTGTCTTACAATCCTGAGGGGTTAGTAGTACAAAAATTATTATTCCCTTCTTATGAGGGAGGAGACAAAAACATAAAACATCCTAAACCTGAAAAGGAGTTTAGAGATAATCTACTTTAGGAATGTTTAACCAGATCTTCATAGAACCCTGGATAAATTTCAAAGGGTCCATGAATTTGGATAGGAAATATATAAACATAGATGTGTATATATATATATATATATATATGTATGTATGTACACATACATAAACATATATAATATATCTATATTACATATATATGCATGTGTGTATAAAATTGTTATTTCTTTTGTGTGTATATATATATATATATATATCTTCATTTCTTTGTATTTTACAATAGTTATCTTATGCATTTAAAAACATTATTCTGAAAAGGGAGTCTATAGGCTTCACTTGATTGCCCAAGGGGTGCATGACATGCAAAAAAGTTAAGGAATCTTGATCTTCATAACTTGTAGAAAGTGAAGCAAAGAGAGAACAAGAGAATTACCTGGAGTCATCAGTTAAAGAAGGGTTGAAGTTGGAACCTAGATCTTCTGGTTGCTGTTATTCATTCATGTCTGAGTCTGTGACCTGATTTGGGATTATTTTGGTGGAGAAACGAGTGGTTTTTCCATTTCCTCCTCTAGTTCATTTTACAGATAAGGAAATTGAGGCAAACAAGGTTAAATGACTTGCCTAGGGACACACAGCTAGTAAGTAGCTGAGGTTGCATTTGAACTCAGCAAGAGGAGTCTTCCACAGACTCTAATCCTGGTGCTCTCAGCATCATGGTACCACCTAGCTGCCCTTTATATCTTCTGGACTTTAAGCAAAATCTTCCTCTCATTGTATCAAACCATTACCTTATGTCCTTCTACCATAAATGCTAACTCTGCCTGAATCTCCTGCAGACTGAATAACTTGCAGGTTCACTTGAATCTATCACAAATTAGGAATTGAGTTTGGGGATGGAGACAGAGCACAGGGTCTAGGGCCAGAGTTTGTATTTCATTTCTGCAGTTTCCTAGCAGTATAAACACAAGTCACTTATCCTCCTAGGGTCTCACTCTTCTCATCTATACAATGAGTTACTGCACCATTTAGCCTTACAGATCCTTCTAGTTCTGGTTCTCTGCTCCTTGGCCCCAGGTTTCGGAAATGGACCATTTTTTTACTTTGTAGATAGGTTTGAAAACTAGGAGAGGTGAAGGAAAAGGACTTTCATTGTTCCAGAATCCCAAAGCCTGAGAACCAGAAGGATTCTCAGCTGTTATCTCACCCATGAAAAGGAGTCTTCTCTACAATATTCCTAACAACTTGACAAGGTGAAATTGTCCCCTTAGACCACAGAACAGCTTTAGAAGCTTCTCTAAATCATCCTATAGGTTTCAGCCTTCCCATAACTCCTCCTCTCCTTCCCCCACTTGAACTTAGTTCTGCCCTCTGGGGCCAAGCAGACTGAAATGAACCTCTTATCCACACTTTTCTGTCCTTACTGCTATTTGAAGTCAACTTTCAAGTTCATAGGAACCTTCTCTTCTCCAAGGCAAATACCCCCAGTTTAGCAGTTGGTCTTCCTAAACATGGACCCCCGTGGCCCTTCTTTGGACATTTTCTGGCTTATCAATGGACTCCCTAGCCAGCAGTGCCCAGGCTGGAAAGCGATCCTCCATGTTTTGTCTGATTTGGCCAATTAAAGTAGAATGATTGCTTTCATCATTGTCTTCTCCTTTTGACACAGATTTTTTTTCTGAGGCATCATGTCTCACCATTGACTCATCTTTAAGTAAATTGAAATGATCAATGACTTCAATAAAGGTCTGGATAAACACCTGGTTGATAGAGCCACAATGGGTCACCAACAAAAGGAATTGTGGCTGTTGTCCTGGGAGAACAGAAATAAGGCTGAAAGGTTAGTTGCCTCCTCATTGGTTAGACCAATTCCAAGTTCACACTGGGCAGTCACAGACCCTCAGATCACACACCTCCCCTTCCCTCCCTCTCTCTCTCTCTCTCTCTCTCTCTCTCTCTCTCTCTCTCTCTCTCTCTCTCTTTCTCTCCCTCTAACTATATCTATTAGGAGGGAGAGAGAGATATGAACTCTGGATGTTCATAGTGGTTTGTGTGTTTTCTTCCCATTAGAATGCAAGGTCCATGAGGAGAAAAGCTGGTTCCCTTCTCCCCCCACACACCTTTCTTTGTATCACCAGCATGTGACATATGATGTTAACTATGATGACACACAGTAGATGAATAATAAACATTTTTGATTGAGGCGAATTATGGAAATGATGGTCAAGACTGAGAACTGAGATGAGGGTTTTGGTTTAAATACCCTTGATTGGCAAGGTGGAGAGTAAGGGGGCAATAGTGTGGCAAGGTCAGACCCCGGCAATGTCGTCTCCTAGTTTAGGGTTGAAGTTGGACTCAAAGTTAGGGTTGGGATTGGGATCAAATAGTAAACAAGTTTTTAGTAAGCACTGTTTATCAGATCCTGTGCTGAGTGCTGGGCCCATAGAGGACCCTCGCTCTCATGAAGGAAGTCAACATTTCAAATAGTGTTAGTAATAGGGTCCCCACTGGCCCTGAGGTCTGAGAATTGCCATCTGGAAGGACTGATCCTTCTCAAAACTGAAAGCATCCTCAGAAGTCACCTGGGCCAACATTGCATTTTACAGAGGAGGAAACTGAGACTCAAGGGAGTTAGGTTAAATGGAGAGGGTTGATTTAAACATAGAACCAATTTTCCACTTCATATCACCAAACCTTAATGGGACTGGGAGAGAGAGTCCAGTTAGGGGTGGGGAAACCTCCTCACTGGGGAGGCTGGAGGCATTCCCCATTCAGGGGGGAGTCCTGCACAATCTACCACTCTCTAGCTAGAGCCTTCTTAATTTGAGATCCATCAGTTTAAAAAAAAAACAGATAACTGGATTTCAGTATTATTGGGTTTTCTTGCAATCCTATGAATGTTTTGTTTTGCTTTTTTATTTTTTTTTGGCAAGGCAATGGCGTTAAGTGACTTGCCCAAGGTCACACAGCTAGGTCATTATTAAGTGTCTGAGGGCAGATTTGAACTCAGTTCCTCCTAACTCTGGGGCTGGTGCTCTTATCTACTGCACCGCCTAGCCGCCCCTGAAATTTTTGTTTTTATCTTTTTATATTAGTTGAAAACTTGTGGTTTGGAGGACTCCTAGGTGTCCCGCGGCCGACTCCCCAAGGGGGCAAACAGAAGGGGGAGGGTTGGAGCCACGCTGACCACGGATGCTGAAGGGGATCGGTGGCCGCTTGCGGGCGGGACTGGCTTAGGTGCCAGCTGCCTGAGAGAGTCGGGGGGCTCCCGGGTCCCCTTCCCGCCAGCTGTGACTCCCTCCCGGTTTGGGGACAAACTTCAGTGCCAGTGGATCTGCGCGGGTGGGAGGCGCGAGAATGGGATGGAGGCGTCAGGGATGGGCGAGACCCCAGGCAGGGAATCTCTGGTGTTTATCTTGGCCAGTCCCGGGGTCCGGGGGAGACTGGACCAGGAACAAATGGAGGGGGTGTCAGAGAGCGGGGTGCCGCCCGCGCCTCTGGGCGCCGAGCGCAGGGCCGGGGCCACAAGAGAAGGCGGGGAGACGGGTGGGGCAGAGGCCGGTATAAGATGGGGAGCCGCTCGGGAGTGGGCCACTGGGGATCGGGACAGTCGCGGCTGGAGCGGGAGCTTCCTGCATTGATACCCAGCCTGAGGTGAGCCTGCACACCACCCCCCCCGACACCCCCTTTGCTCACCTCCGCTAGGCTCAGAGTCCTTAGACAGGTGCCAGCCCCCAAGGGCCCAGGACTCACCCACCTCACCTGTGCAGGCTTTCCCGGCAGCCAAGTCAGTGACTTCCTTCCCCAGCTTTCTTGGGCAGTTCAGGAGTTTGGCTCTGCTGGGGGGCGAGGGGGATCCTCCTTCCTCCTTCCCACTGTCCTCCTTCCAACCACCCTCCCGAGGCCCTCATCCCCCCACTGCACAGGGACCCCGGTGGCCTGTCCAACCAGCTTGGCATTCTTAAAGACTCAGAAGTTTGGGGGTCACAATTGCCCCCCTTCTCCATATCCCCTCCCCGCTCCGGGAAGTCTAATTTCCCTGTGTCCTCAGTTTCTCCCCACCCCCTCCCCGCCTCCAACGATCGGAGTCTGCAGCCCCTGCGCCTCTCCAACAACCTGGACCTGCAGCTTTGGGCGAGGTACAGACTTCTGTCTGGGACCCCAAATTCGAACACATCTCCCCTTCCCTCCCCCACCCCTGCAGCTTCTCCCCTCTCCTTCCCCACCATTCTCTTCTTAACCAGGGACCGGGTCAAGTCTAAACTGAAGACAGCACAGACCCTCCTTGAACCTAGGACCCCATGTTTCCCCATTCACCCTGGAGAAAATGCCTCTTTTCTCTCTCTCCGCCCCTTTTATTCAACCACTAATGGCTCTACTCAGCCTGATTTCCAATTCACCATCACTTTTTTTTACTCCAAAGGTTGGGGTGAGGGCAGGTTACCTGGAGATTTGGGTCTCAGGGATGGAGCAGGAGCTGGGGGTTCCTGACAGCTGGGGTCCTGCACAGGAGGAATCTGAAGGCACGGCCAGATACAGTAGGACAAAGAACTAGGGTTCAAATCTCCGGGCTGCCCGGGGCAACCCTATGGCCTTAAGCAAGTCTTTTCACCTCCTTTGTAAAGTGAAATTGCCCCAGATGGTTGTTCTGGCTGGGAATCCAGGGAGCTCTAAAGAGGCTGACTGAGTATCTAAAGAGGCAGGCCTTGGGATGAGGACGCCTTTATCCCTGGGGTGAGATGGAGTGGGAGATAGATCAGACACTTGGATCTGTCAGGGCCAAGGATGATGAGACTCAGATGTCTGGCTCTCCAAGGAGTTGAGGGTCAGAGGGCTAATGCCTATCGGTGTCTGTTTCCTCCCAGGACCTCCAGGGGAGAAGTCACTCAAGGGGAGTGAACCAGCTGGAATTACATCAACATGGCCAGCAAACGAGGCTTTCAGTTGCTACCGCTGTTGGTGCTGCTGGCAGCTGTCCCTTGGTCCCAGGCGAGAGAAGGGGGTAAGGCCAAGGCCAGTTTCCCTGTCTCCTCTCCCAAGAGCTTCTTTCGACCTCTCCCAGAATGCACCCTCCCATCATGACCTTGCCCAGCCCCTCTAAAAATGAGCTTTCTCTCGCCTACTCTCCTCTTGACCTAGATTGGTTCTCCGAGCAACTCCCAGCTTTTAGTGCACGCCTCTTCCCTTTCAATCCTCCTGACTCCTCTGGGTCTTAGCTTCGATTTGCCTCTGGACCCTTCCCGTAGCCATTGCTCCAGGTCAAAGCCTTTCCCCCCATTCTTGGCAAAGATATTGGAATGGTTTGCCATGTCCTCCAGGGTGCCCCCATTTTACAGATGAAGAATGGAGGCCAATAGGACTCAAGTGACTTGCCCAGAGTCACACAGCTAGTGACTGAGGCTAGGTTTGAAATCAGATTTTCCCAACTCCTTAGCCAGTGCTCTTTCCACTGTGCCACCTAGCATCCCATTCTGAGATCTCAACTGATATATCTTTCTCTTCTAATGATCTTTCCATGTGACATGCTTAAGACTGAGTTTTCTTCCTGTATCTCAACATTCCTGAGTCCCTTTTCCTTCTTTCTCTCTACTTCTGTCTCTGTCTTGGCTTTTCTCTGTTCTCCTGCCCATGCAGCACTCTAGTGATTCTCAGTAGTCCAGGTTAGGGATTCCCCATCTCATCATGCTTGAAACTTCCTCCCTCTACAATTCCAAGGATGGCTCTGGATGCCCCCCGCCCCCATCCTATAACAAATCCAAGTTAGCCTGGGTGAATTTCTCACTTGGTCCTCTCCAAATTCCACAAGCCAGGCCTTCCCCTTCTCAGTGATCCTGTGACAGTCTCCCCTTTCCCCATCCCTGCTCTCATTCTTTCATGCTTCTTTTTTCAGAGTCTGAGAGGGAAGGAGAGAAGATCATTGGTGGTGAAGAGTGTCAGAGGGGCACCCACCCATGGCAGGTGGCCCTGTTTAATGGAAATCAGCTCCACTGTGGTGGCGTGCTTGTGGCTCCGACCTGGGTGCTCACAGCTGCCCACTGCATGATGAAGTAAGGGGAGAGGGCTGCACTCTCTTTTCTATCTTTTCTTTGCTCAATCTTTCTTTTCTTTTCTTTTCTTTTGGTCTATTTCTCTATCTCTTTTGTATCTCTTTGTCTCTGTTCTTTGTTTTTCTGACTTTTTGTCTCTGACTATCTGTATCTCTGTGTCCCTGCTCCTTTCTCTTTCTTCATGTGTGTACACCTGGGTCTCTCTGTTTTCTATATTTGTCCTCTGATCTCTCTGATTCACTCTCTCTTTCTATCTTTTTTTTTGTGTCCATCTCATCTGTCCTTTTCTGTGTTTGTCTTTCTCTGTTCAGGTTGCAGAACCAACAGTTCAGTGAAAGGCTACTGGTTTAAAGCCTGCAGGCCTGGGATGGACCTTGGTCTGTTCTGCCCAATTTCCCACTATGCACAGAATACTGTTTCTACTACCTGCCAGGCAGGATTGGGTGGATCAAATAAGATAATGAATAAGTGCTGGGAGAATGTAAGGGATCATCACTGTTATTGTTACTATTTTTTATCAGTATTATTATCAATGAAGAAAAGGAGACTCAACTAAGGGAAGTGACTTGCCCAAAGGCATAGTGAGTCAGGACTAAATTTTCTTTTTGTTTTGTCTTTCTTTCAAGGTTTCTAATGCTTATCTCTATTCCCTGTTTCCATTTCTGCTGGTGTCCCACTGTTGGTCTTTCTCTCTGTCCCTCTGCTTCTGTATCTCCAGCTCTGTCTGTCTCTCAGTCTGTCTGTCTTCCTCTCTATTCTCTTCCTTTTCTTTTTGCCATTAGCATAAGAACATAACACTTTAGACCTGGAAGAGCCCTTAGAGCTATCCTAGTCCAGAAAGTTTTAGCCTTGAATCCAGGGGGTCTGTGGGCGGATTTCAGGGGGTCTGTGACCTTAGATGGAGAAACAGTAATTGACATTGAACATTTCCATCAACTATGAATGTAGGTTGCAAGAAGTATTCTTAGAAAGGTCCTTGGCACCAGAAAGTTAAAAACTTCAATTTTAGTCCAGGCCCCTCTAGAGGTTAGGGATACACTGAGAGATGAACTGATTTGTCCAAGGTCTTTTGGTGCTCAGTCATGTCTGATTCTTTAGGAGCCCATTTGAGATAGATACTGGTATGGTTTGCCACTCCCTTCTCTAGCTCATTTTACAGATGAGGAAACAGAAGCAAATGGGGTAAAATGACTGACCCACGGTCACAAAACTAGCAAGTGTCTGAGGCCAGATTTGAATTCATGAAGATAAATCTTAATACTAAACCTGTTGTTTTGACCAGAGACTCAATTTTTTTTTTTGATAAAAAGGTAAAAGAGATTAATCTTTGCTTTATTTTTACCAGCCTTAATAATTGAATGGGCATTGCTTCACTCAAACTAAGGCCTGGAAAAGGCTTTGGCTTCAAAAGCCAAGATCTCCCACTACATCCAGGACCATCTCCAGTCATTCCCATTCTTAACTGGCCAAACAAATCTGGAAGAGAAAAATGAGATTGGTGGCTTTGTTCCTCCCCCAATTAAACCCAAGTCACTTGTCTGTCCTGGCATCATATCCATGATGTCAGGTCCTCTTTGAGAAGGTAGTACAAACAACAGCTTTATACATTATGATGCCCCTGTCCAAGGTCACCCAACTAGAAACTATTTAGAAAATCAAACCTGTCCCCTGTGCTGTTTTCTTCTATCTCCCACTTCTCTGTCTCTCCCTGTGCATCTATGCTTATCGCTTCAGGCTCGATGCATTTTAACAGTCTCTTTCATTCCGCAGTAGGTACAACGTACATCTGGGCAAACATGTTCTGACAGGAAGAGAGAGGGGGTCCCAAGTGATCATGGCCACCAGGTCAATCCGGCATCCTCGGTATTCTACTTCAACCCATGCTAATGACCTCATGTTGATAAAGCTGCAGAGGGCAGCCAGGCTGGGGCCCAATGTCAAACCTATCCCCCTACCCTCCAGGTGTGCCTCACCTGGCACCACCTGCAAAGTCTCTGGCTGGGGCACTACCACTAGCCCAGATGGTAAGTCTGCAGCACTGATCACCCAACTGTCCAACAATCATGACTCAGGCATCTTATCTAGTTAACTCTCAGAGATTCAGGAACCTACCCATCCCAGCCCCCAGGGACCCAAGCATCCATTTGCTATAGTCCTCAGGGACCCAGTCATCCAACCTTTCCAGTCCTTAAAGCCATAGGCATTCTTCAGCCTCCAGAGGACCCAGAGATTCAAATTTTTTCACAGTTCCCAAGAAACATGTCCCAACTCTTACACTTTCCAATTCTCCAGTCTATCCCTGAGAGAGAGTGGAGTCTAGCCCCTTTCCTATCTGCCTTAGAGACCTGCATTGGGTATTAGGCATCCCCAGTTCCTGACAGCCAAGCTGGTGCCATGCTATGGATTCTCCACCCCCCCACCCCTGTTCCCTGCCTTTCCCCCCTTCCTCTTTCCCCACCCTGCCCTGATATTTCATGGAGCCTTATTTCTACTGGAAGACTGAGGATCTTGACCCCCTTCTCCCTAACAGCGACATATCCTGAAAAACTCCAGTGCACAGATGTGAGGCTCATCTCCAATTCAGACTGCAAGAGGATTTACAAGGATTTACTGAAGGAAGCAATGCTTTGTGCTGGCATCCCTAACTCTAAACAAAATGCATGCAATGTAAGTCTCTGTATCTCTCTGTCTCTCCTTCCCTCTCCCTTCCCAGTCTCCCCCTTCTCTTTCCTTTTCTCCTCTCCTCTCTCTCTCCCTCTTCTCTTCTTTCCTTTTCTCTTTTACTTCTCTCTCTTCTTTTCTCCTCTTTCTCTTCCTCTTTTACTTCCTCTTCCTCCTCTTTTTCTCCCCTTTCCTTCTCCTTCTCCCCCTTCCTTCTCTTCCTCCCCTTCCTCCTCTCCTTTTCTCCTCCTCCTTTTTCATTGTCATCTTCCTCCTCCTCCTCCTTCATCTTCTTCCCCTTCTTGTATGACTTCAGCATCATCATCTTCTTTTCTTCCTTCTCCTCTTCTTCCTTCTTCTTCTTCATCTTCTTCTACTGCTTCATCTTCTTTTTCTTCTCCTCCTCCTTCTTCCTCCTCTCCTTCCTTTACTCCTCCTCTTTCTCTTCCTCTCCTCCTTCTACTGTCTTCTTCCTCTCCTCCTCCTCCTCCTCCTTCTTCTTCGATGACAATGACTACTACTACTACTACTACTACTACTATTACTATTATTTTTCTCTTCCTTCTTCTACCTCTTTTTCTCCTATCTCTTTTCTCCTCCTCCTCCTCCTCCTCCTCCTCTTTCTCTTCCTTCTCCTTTCTTCTTCTTTTCTCTCTTCTCTCCCCCTTTCTCTCTCTCTCTCTCTCTCTCTCTCTCTCTCTCTCTCTCTCTCTGTCTCTCTCTCTGTCTCTCTGTTTCTCTCTCTCTGTCTCTCTCTCTCTCTCTCTCTCTGTCTCTCTCTCTCTGGAGAGACCCAGAAATCCATTCTTGGCTTTCTGCTTTTTAATATTTATAGGCAGCTAGGTGGAACAGTGAATAGAATGCTAGATCTGTAGTCAGGAAGGTCTGAATTCAGATCCAGACTACCTTCACCTTTACCTGCCTCAGCTTCCTCCTTTGTAAAATGGACTTCCCCTAGCCAGGGCTGTCATGAGACTTAAAGGAGTTATTATTTGTAAAAAGTTTCCTAACTTTAAGACCCTTTATAGATGCTAGTTTTGATTGTCAGTGACTGGGATGGAACCATAGATGGCAGGCTTATTACATTTCCAGATGAGAAGCTAATGAGAAGAGTAGCTATCATGATGGTTAGCAGAATGGAAAGAACTGGCTAGGCTAGAAAAAAACATTTAAATTTATCCAAACAACATCTCATAGGGATAAATGTAAAGCTACAAATTTGGGCATAAAAAGTTGATTTTCCAAAAATAAGATAGTAAAATATTATTAGAAAGCAATCCGGGGCAACTAGGTAGCATAGTGGATAGACCATCAACACTGGAGTCAGGAGGACCTGAGTTCAAATCCAGCCTCAGACATTTAATAATGACCTAGCTGTGTGACCTTGGGCAAAGCACTTAACCCCATTGCCTTGCTAAAAACTAAAAAACAAAAAACCCCCAAAGAAACAAAAAAAGCAAATCATGAGAACCAAATTGAGGTGTTAGGGGACTGAGACCTCAATGTATAGTTAAAGGTATCTAGTACTGACTGAATGACTGGATCCAAAGTGTCTATCTTAACGGAATGAGGTCAGGTTGGAAGGAGATCTTTCAGGGAGTGCCCAAACATTTGCCCCGGGCTCAATGCCATTAAATATAATTTTTAACAGTGATTTATAAAAAACAATTTGGGGAACAATTGCTTCTCTCTTAATGGTAAAGACAGAAGAAATTTATTTAGCAGGACCAGGTATGGTGCTCTTGGAAATGAATTTGGAATTATAGGTCTACTAAAAATTAGAAGATATTTTCAATGAAACAAGATAGACTCTCCTGTCTCTCTTTCTTTCCAGGGTGACTCTGGAGGCCCCTTGGTGTGTAATGGAGTCTTGCAGGGTCTGGTTTCATGGGGAACCTTTCCCTGTGGCCAACCCAATGACCCTGGTGTCTACACCGAAGTTTGCAAGTTTGTGCCCTGGATCCAGAAAACTATAAGGAGATAAGAATAAGAATGTGTTTGTGTGTGTGTGTGTGTGTGTGTGTATGTGGAGAAGGGTACCTTGGGGCAGAACTCCCAATAAATGTGATATCTGAAACCTTGTTTGAATTTATATCTTATCTTATAAGCCTTTACCTTGAGAAAGGAGACACACTCTGAGGTTTAGAGTTGAGATAAAAGTTAAGAATAGATGAGCTGGGGGCCGAAAATCTCTGTTTCCCAGCCTCATAACATCAGAGAGGAAAGAATATAGGGGAGGGGAGGAATAAGAAGATCTGGGCAAAAGGTTTCAACCCCTGGTAAATATTCCTGAGACTCTAGGTAAAGACTGTTATTGACCTATCATAGAATGATTCACTTAGGTCCTCACCAGTGTCCTCTCAGGAGAAGCCATGAAGTCATGCCTCATACCTGTTTTCCAAGGCTTCTTTAGGGCCCTGACACAATATAATACTCCATTTTCCCATGCCTTGGATATTCACTTATTTACTTTCATTTTAAGAAAATAAAAATTTCATAACTTTTGGTTTTACACCACCTTAAATTTCCCCTATATCCCTTCTACATGTGCCTCTCAGAGAGCCATCCTATATAACAGAATTTTTAAAGGAAAAAGGGAATGAGAGATAAAAAATGAATCAAGCAATGCTTTAAAACATCTATTACCATATTCATTGTATTGTTCACATTCCCAACTTTCTCTCTCTCAATGTCATATATACCCTATATCCTTGTCAGCCAACTCATGTCCTTGCCCCTCTCCCCTCCTCCCTATAGCCCAAGTTGATGTTATCAATGTGGGCACCCCCTATTTTTATAATGCCATTTATAAACCTTGCATGATTTGGCAGATGGCTTTGAGAGTTGCTGTAGACCCTAGATTTCTATCCCTGCAGATAGCTCACATAAACCCACATCCTGTAATAAACTTGTTCTCTGGTGCCTTCCATCTTAGTAAGACGTGATGGAACCCTTGCTCCACTAGCACAGCCTATGAGGACTTTAGGTCATCCTGTGTCATGAACCAGGTATCAAAAGGGACCTTAAGGGGTAATCCTGATATCCCTCTTCTAGCCAATCTGTGATCAAGATTAGAAAGTTGAACTCAGTCCTGGGCATGAGAATTTTGTCTGTCATAGTTTGTGTGACAGTTGGCAGGTCACTATGTCTCTGTGCTCTAGATGACTCTCAAAGACAGAAGTTGCTAAGCAGGTTCTGTAGGAGGGAATTCCTCACGGGACTTCTCTATGTCAGTGTTGTCACATGCCCAGTACCAAGAAAATAGCAACAGCAGCAGCAGCAGCAGCAGCAGCAGCAGCAATCACATCATCACATCCTTGTCAAGTCACCCCACATTCCCTTTATGATGAATATGTCTCCTTACCATTGTTCCATGTCATCTCAGAGACAACGTATCATGCTGCTGTCTCAAATTTTCTGAACTCTAGATCCTTTCCACTTTTCTTCTTGGCAAGACAATGGGGTTATGTGACTTGCCGAAGCTCATACTGCTAGGTAAGTACTATGTGTCTGAGATCAAATTTGAACTTAGGACCTCCTGACTCCAGAGCCAATGCTCTATCCATTGTGCCACCTACTCCTTTACACTTTTTAAAAAGTCCTATTGAGGACCAAACATTTACTTTATTAGAGATTAAACTATTTTAATATTATAATAAAAGTTTTGACTCCAAGGGCCATCAGGGGTGCCACGACTACTTCTGAGAATCACTGATATAGTGTACACAGAAATTGACACCAGAACCAGAAAGACTGGGGTTCAGGTCTCACTGTTGATACATGCCAGATATGTAATCCTGCCAAAACACTTAGGGTCTCAGGGCACTGCCTCAGTTTCCAAACTAAGAGCTCTCCACTAGAATAAAATCATGAGTCTGGACCCAGGAAAAGAAAATCCTCTCCTCAATTTGGAATTATTCCCAAAGGGCAACAAAAATTTGCATACCATTTGATCCAGCAATACCACTACTGGGTCTATACAAAAAGATTCATAGCAGCTCTGTTTGTGACGGCAAAGAATTGGAAATTAAGTAAATATTCTTCAATTGGGGAATGGCTTAACAAACTGTGGTGTATGTATGTCATGGAACACTACTGTTTTATTAGAAACCAGGAGGGACGGGAATTCAGGGAAGCCTGGAGGGATTTGCATGAAATGATGCTGAGTGAGATGAGCAAAACCAGAAGAACATTGTACACCCTAACAACAACATGGGAGTGATGATCAACCTTAATGGAGACGCTCATTCCATCAGTGCCACAATCAGGGACAATTTGGGGCTGTCTGTGATGGAGAATATCATCTGTATCCAGAGAAAGAATTGTGGAGTTTGAACAAAGACCAAAGACTATTACCTTTAATTTAGCAAAAAAAATCATTATCTTATTATGTAATTTTGCTATCTCTTATACTTTATTTTTCTTCCTTAAGGACATGATTTCTCTTTCATCACATTCAATTTGATCAGTGTATACCATGGAAACAAGGTAAGGACTAATAGATTGCCTTCTGTGGGAAGTGGGAGGATTGGGGGGGGGGAACTGTAAAACACAAAATAAATAAAATCTTTCTAAAAAAAAAAAGAAAATCCTCTCCTAAATTCCCCATATTCCCCCATGTTATTCTCTTCTCCTCTCATAGATATAAAGACCTGGATCTTGGCTGAAATACAGACTCTAAAATTTGATAATTATATAACTGCAGGCAAGTAATTTCTTCTTTGTAGCCTCTTTTTCTGTAAAGTGGGGATAATCACCTCTGTAGCATCCACTGTAGGGGGTTATTGGAAGGATCAAGTGAGATCAAATGGAGTTATTCAATTCACACAAGAGGACATTTGACTTGGCCAGGGTCATTGGACTATGATGTGTGGTATGAGCAACCACTGTGCCTCTGACAAAAGAGATAATGCATGACTAGCATTCTGAGAGTTCATCAATGATCAGATGATGAGAATTAGAACGAAGTTGAAGACCAGGGTGGCCACTCCATCCAACAATGCAAATGATGACTCATCAAAGCCTCATGAGTAGGTCTTTTATGAGTGAGGAGGTATCTACACTGTATACATATACCCAAGCAAATTCAAATATATTTATACATAATATAAATATATAGCTATATGCAAACATGCATATCTATATATATATTAATATATTGTGATAATTATATATTATAATACTTTTACAAATAAAGTGGAGGGAGTGTTGGTGCATGATCTTCTGTTTGCAGATGATTGTATTCACAATTCAGCCTCTGATGCTGAGATGTAGCAAAGCAAGGATCATTTCTCCACTACTTGTGCTAATTTTGCATGATTAACACTAAAAAAACCGCTAGTGCTCCATCAGCTAGCACCACACCACCCATATGTGGAATCATTGGTTGTAGCAAATGGAGAAGTTTTGAATACTGTGGATAAGTTCACTTACCTTGGCAGTGTATTTTCCAAGGAGGTACACACTGATGATGAAGTTCACATACACATTACCAGAGCTAGGATTTGGGAGGCTCCAAAAGAAAGTGTGGGAGAGAAGAGTTATTAGACTGACTACCAAACCGAAGGTCTACAGATCTATTGTGCTGAAATAGTCTACTACCACCATGCCAGGAAACTGAATTGCTTCCATTTAAATTGTCTTAGGGGGGGTTACCTAGCAGGATATGATGCTGGACACTGAGGTCTACTATGGAGAGTGCAACTACGATGGACTGACCATGTTATTCACATGCCAAATGCTTGTCAAAAAAGACTATTTAATGGAGAACTCACACAGGGCAAGCACTCACATGGTGGTCAGAAAAGATGGTACAAGGACACTCTGAAGGTCTCTCTTAAGAACTTTGAAATAGATTGTGAGACACGGAAGATAATTGCACAGGCCTATCCAATATGACATACCCTTCATCAGAGAAGAACCTGTACTCTATGAGCAAAGCACAATTTAAGTGGTTCAAAAGAAACAAAAGATGCACAAATATAGAGAATCCACCCCAAATATTCAAATGGACTATTTGTGCCTGACTTGTGCATAGAGCATTCTGAGTTTGTATCAGTCATAGTGTGATACACTGTAACTTGACTCTTACAAAGTGATGTCATTTTGGACCTCTGAGAATGAAGTATAACAACCAGCCAATTAATATCATATAAAATACATTATATATTAATACATATACTGGATAAAATTAACATTTATTTAATTAATAGATTATATATTAATGCCATATGGCCATCATCACTTGGTGATATGTCCTTTTGAATTTAACTGTATCTGCCATTGGGTCATTAGCTCTTTTTTTTTAAATACTGATTTACTCTTAGCAAAACAATTTCTGGGGTGGCTAGGTGGTGCAGTAGATAGAGCACTGGCCCTGAGTTCAAATTCAGCCTCAGAACTTAATAATTACCTAGCTGTGTGACCTTGGCAAGTCACTTAACCCCATTGCCTTACAAAAATCAAAAGCCAAAAAAAAAAATCCAAAGCAATTTCTTCATAATAACTTCATGAAGCAAGTTTGTATCAGTATCCCCATTTTACAATTAAAAAGGCTGAGATTCATAGAGATGAAATGACCTAATGAAATGAGAGCAGTTGTGAGCTGGGAAGGCATGAAAGAAACAAAAATTTATTAAGCCTTTTCTAAGAATTAAACCTAGGAACTCTAATTTCAAGTCTAAGGCTCTTCCTCAACTCTCATTATTCATCTTTCTATAATTTGAAAATTTAGAGACAATTTTTTAAAGTTTAAATCAATGGGGTTAAGTGACTTGTCCAAGGTCACACAGCTAGTCAATCATTAAGTGTCTGAGGCTGGATTTGAACTCTGGTCTTACTGACTCCAGGGTCAGCACTCTATCCACTATGCCAACTTGCTGCCCCTTAGAGACAAGAACTTTTGTCTTCAGTCAGTCAGCAAATGCTTTTAAAAAAGTCTCCTTTTTACAGATAAAGGAACTAAGGTGGACAGAAGTTAATACAATCAGTAAATGTCTGAGATTGGATTTGAAGCCTGTTCCTAAAGTTCTGGAAAGTCTTTATAAATATCATCTCACTTTATCCTTACTTCATTATCCCCGTTTCTCACATGATAATGTTGACTTGCCTAGGGTCACACAGCTAGCAAGTGTCTCAGGCTGGATTTGAATCTTAACCCTAATTTCTTATTCTAGGTACCATTATGTTTGTCCTTTGCTTTTGAAGAAGACCATGACATAGGGAGGTGATACCTTGACAAGCATGTGAATTGGATTTGAGTGAGGGGTTGCTGTGCTAAGTCACCAGTCTCACTTTCTTCTCCAGAGTCACCTGGGTCCAGTGGAATCAGGATGACTGGAGATAGCCCTGGATACAAGGCAGTCAGGATTAAGTGACTTGTCCAAGGTCACACAACTAGTATGTAAAGCACTGATTCTGAAGTCAGGAGGACCCGAACTGTACTCTAAACACTAATCTAAACTGCTGGTGGCAAAAGAGAACGATGACTCTCAAAGCACACACCATAGTCATCTTCTTGTTTTCCATGATCCCTCTCTCTTCCTTGATGACCTTTCCCTCTTTTGTAATGAAGAAAGCCAGCCAAGCAAAACCAATTGATAGAGAGACCTCATCTGATAGTGGATGTCATCTTCTGTCCCCATGATCCCTCAGCTCTCTGCCAAGAAGAACAAGAAAATAGGTTTCATCATTTGTCATCCTGGATTAAGATTGGTCCTGGTATTTGATTTGAGTTTAACTGCCTTGTACTTCATTGTAAGCATTGTTTGCTTAACCTAGTTTCTGGCACGAACTAAGCTCTTAATAAATATTCTGAAACAGTTCCTACCAATCTTCCCATGCTTTGAAAAAAATTCTTATATTTCTTCCTCATTAGTGAAACAATTTTCCATGATATTTATATATTACAGTTTAGTAAGCCATTCTTCACTGATGGTTACTCATTTTATTTCCAGGTTTTTTCCCTACCACAAAAAAAATGCTGCCATGAAAATATTAGTATTTATTATAGGACAGCTAGTGGTGCCAGCATGAGTCTGGAGTTAGGCAGACTCATCTTCCAGGGTTCAAATTTGGCCTCAACCATGAATGGTCAGATTCTAGAGAAGCATGGAAAGAATTACAGGATCTGATGCTGGGTGAAGGGGGTAGAACCAAGAAAACAATGTACACATGAACAGCAACACTGTGAGATGATCAGCCTTGATAGAAGCAGCTCCTCTCAGCAGTTCAGAGAGCTAGGACAACCCTGGGAGACCTTTTATGGACAATGCCATCCACATCCATATGAAAACAAAACAAAACAAAACAAAACTACAGAATCTGAATGAACCTTATGTTCACTTTAAAAATTTCTTTTGCTTTTCCTTCCTATCTTATTTTCTTTCTTTTCCCTTAGTCTTAATTCCTCATGCAGAAAATAATTAATATGTAAACATATTAAACACATGTACATGGATGATGTTAACTAGACTGTTTGCTGCTGAGGAGAAGGGGGTGGTAAAGGAGGATGGAAGAAAATTATGCAACTTATAAATATGCATATGGATGAATGTTGAAAAACTTTCATAACATGTAATTGGAAAAATAAAATAAAAATAGAAAATGAAACATAAATATAATCTGACTTCAGACACTGTGACCCTGGGCAAGTCACTCCACCCTGTTGGTCTCAGTTTCCTCATTCATAAAATGAACTGGAGAAACAAATGTTTAACCATTCCAGTATCTTTGCTAGGAAAACTCAAAGAGTGTCAGAAAGAGTCAGACATGACTGAAAATGACATATTGTGATGTATAAAAAGTTCAATGTATAATGAACAATTTGATGAATCATTCTAGCATATTATCAATAAAGGGGTCAGTGACACTCTTGAATGCTAAACACTCATCATGGAACTCACTCAATATTGATATACCCTTGAAAGAGTAGGTGTTCCTGAGGGTGGCAGTCAGCTCTAATTACCCATTTAGGATTAAGATTTTTTTCTCTTTTCTACTTCCTCATTCAGAAATCAGTGCCTGCAAATCATTCAAGCAGTTTTTGACATACAAGGCTGATTCTGAGTAATGAGAGTAATGTGTAATGAGAGTAATGAGTAATGAGAAAGTAATGGGAGAGAATGAATATTATAACGAGTGGTGGATCTAGTCTAATGAGGTGATGGAGGACATGACTTTGATCATTTAGTTTTAGATAAAGAAACATCTAAATCCATATTATCCATCTACAAAAAGGGATAATTCACATTTACCCAGACCTTTCAGAGTAAAATACAATGAACAGGAATGCATCAATTCTCCTAAACTAAAATTTCTTTACCTTTTGAACAGATCTGAATTTTCCCTCTCAGTACCAGCACTGCCCTTTAAAGGTGACCTGGATAACTTACAGGGTCTGATTTCTGAATGAGAAAATAGAAAAGGAGAGAAAAATCACCTTATTCCTAATTCAATAATTAGTTATTAATATAAGAGAAAAACAACTCATTCAATTGTCCTGCCCTGCTGACCTGCCTCCTGTTTTTCACACATGATGCTCCATTTGTTCTCCTTGCCTTCTCATTAATTTTCCCTCAGTCCTTCCCTCACACCTTTTAGAATCCCTTTTTCCTTTCTGCCTCAGATCCAACATGACCTTTTTCAGCAAAAAGACCTCTCCCAGGCCTCCAAATACCACTGTCCCCCAACCCCAGATCCTTGAGCTTTCTTCTCTCAGATTATCTTATACCTGCTTTGAATGTATCTTGAGTATATCAATGTATGTATCCTATGCTTCCTTTCATGACAATACATGAGGGCAGAGATTGCTTTGCTTTGGTCTTTGCTTCTTAGCACAGATCTCTGGTTAAGTCACCCAGACTCCTGTGTGCCTATGATCATTCAAGAATTCTATGATCTTGAGCCGTCTTAGTTGAAAATAGTGAGATTTCCCAAGTGCTCATGATATCCTGGATTTGAAAGACAGGTCAGAAATTTATTATTAAGGTCTGAGAATTAATAACAGTGATATAATAACAGTGATAATAACTAGCACTTAAAGGTTTAGAATTTTAAATTTTGGAACATGCTTTTTAAATAATATTTCATTTTATCCTAAGGTTTTTATCTCTGGTTTAAAGGTATAACTGAGAAAGACACAAGTTAATCATGCAGTCAGTCAGTGTCTGAGGCTGGATAGGAATCCTAACCTTAAGCTTTGAAAAGTGTTTTTAAAAATATTATATCATTTTTATTCTTAATTCATTATTCTCATTTTTTTTTTCAGATGAGAAAATTAAGGTTGACTCCCCTGGGGCCACACAGCTATTATCTCAGACTGGATTTGAACTTTAACTCTCTGCTGATGATATGCTAATATGATTCATTAAATTGTTCATTATCCAGAAAAATATGCCTCTTGAAACTTTTTTATACATCACAAAATGTTTTCATTCAGGTTGACTCTTTTGGACACTTTTTGAGTTTTCCTCCTGGGAAAATTAAAGATTCAAGACATATTTACTCATTTCTGGAAATCAAAATGAGAATTTGTCCAATCAAATACCATCTATATATTAGGAGCTTTATTTTCCCCCCATTTAACAGTATTTTTTCTTGTTATATGTAAAGATAGTTTTCAACATTCATTTTTACAAGATTTTGAGTTCTAAATTTCTCTCCTCCTCCTTTCCCTTCCTCCTCCCCAAGACAGTAAATAATCTGATATAGGTTATACATGTTCAATCTTGTTAAACACATTAGTCATGTTGTGAAAGAACAGAAAAGGAAAAACTACAAGAAGAAATTTAAATTAAAATGTTAAAAGTGAAAATAGTGTGCTTTGATCTGCAGACTTAAGAATTCTTTCCCTGGACGTGAAAGACATTTCCCCCTGAGTCTTTTGGATCACTGCATTGTTGAGAAGAGCTAAGTCTATCATAGCTGATCATCACAAAATGTTGCTGCTATTGTGCACAATGGAACTTGATGGAACAAGTGTAACCTATGCACCACTGAAAGACAGATGATGTTTTCACAGGAGGTAGCTCAAGAGTACCAGGGCACATAACAGGGAGATGCCTGGAAAGAAAATACAGAGAAAGAAAGGGATGAATGCAAAGTGACATTGAATATGTTTTCTTTTGGAAAAAATGGGGCAGAGCAATAACGATATCTTGTCAACAAAACCTTTGCCTCCAGTATACCCGAAGAGGGTCAGATATGGTCAAAGAATATGAACACTTTGTTGTCAAAAGAAGACTGTCAGCTTCTAACAACTATATTAAAGATTGTCAAATCACTAAAGATAAAATCAGCCTAAAGCAAAAAACAACCTTTAGGTTTCATCTCACACCCAACGTATTGGCAAAGATTGGTTTATGTTGGCAGGGCTACAAAAGAACCTTGAGGATGAGGCTTTGAATTGTTTTAATCAGCCTGGAAAGCAATTTAGAATTTTTTTCTCTGATTTCATTATCTCTCTATGCTCCCAATATTCACTTATGTAATAAGCATGATAGCCAAGAAGGTGGTGGAGCATGTTTTCTGATACCCTGGGCATAAGAGTACAAATTAATATTAGAAGAAAGCAAGAGATCCATTGGCCCCCAGTTTACTGGTGGATTTAACAACCAGCTTTCCTCCACTGAACGTGAAGGCTATGGGCTCAGGTATTTGAGAACTGATAACTGAGAATCTTGGTCACTGCCTGCTGCATTTAATTTCACACACTACTCCTCCCCTCCACTTTCTTTCCCCTAACCTTAAATGCAAATTTATGTAATCTTTAGCTTAAAAGATCATTTGCTTTGGACAATCCTCATTGGTAGATTGATTAATTGCTCTGTAGTGGGGCCATCTCCAATTGTCCTAATCCATATCTAACTACTGGACACCCATGGCTCTGGAGGAGAGAATGAGACTAGTGACTTTGCATAACCCTGTCTCACTTAAATCCAATTCACGTTCAAGTCAAGATGTCTGATGTCATGGTCTTCTTCAAGAATGAAAAAGAATGCTACATTCACTTTTAAAAAATATCTCTTATGTATTTCTTTCCCTTAATCCTAATTCCTCACACCAAAAAGGACTAATCTGTAAACTTGCTTAACAAAAATGTGCATATTCAATATTAACCAGACTGCCCATGAGGGGAAGGGGGAGGGAAGGGAGGGTGGAAGGGAATTTTGTAATATAGATGAATGTTGAAAAACTTTCATAACACATATTTGGAAAAATAAAATATCGATTAAAAAAAGAATGAAGGTCAAACAACAACAAATGATTTATCCTGTATTCTGTATTCATGCAAGGGAGGGACAGCTACATAGAAAGAGATCTTGGGCTTCTGGTTTCCAGATTGGAAAGAGAAGACACATGATTCCAGATTTTCTTCACATCCTAATGGCATACAGGTTATCTAGATCTTGTTCTTCTCTCAGTTTACTTCACCAGAGACTTCAGGTCATTTGCCTTGGCTGAGTTGTAGGAGACTGTCTCTCTGTCTCTGGCTTCATCTCTCTTTTTCTGTCTCTGTCTGTCTTTCTTTTAATTGACTGCCTATAGGAGGTCTCATTTATCTGGCATACTGCCCAGTGTACATTCTCATATGAATATTTTCTCTGATTTTTGTTTTTTAGTTGTTTGGATAAATGGGTTGGTTTCCTATCTGCTATGTGTATTTGTTGTGGAACTGGCACCTGGTAGGAGGGGAATCAAACCTTAAATATATTTATTTATTTTTTAAGGCATTTTTTCAGGCATGTTGACTTCTGTGACCCCATTTGGAATTTTCTTGGCAAAAATGCTGGAGTGGTTTGCCATTTCCTTCTCCAGTTCATTTTTACAGATGAGGAAACTGAGGGGAAACAGGCTTAGGTAACTAATCCAGGGATACACAACTAGAAAGTAACTGAAGCCATACATCAAGGCAAGATGTATTGCTGGGCCAGCTAAAAGGACAACACGGGATTCAAATCGAACATTACTTTTGTAGACAGGAGAAAGTATCTTCCATATAAAAGTAAATAAATTTTGTTTGAGTCCCACAATCATGAGGAGGTGAGATAAGTGCCATCGAAGGTCCTCCCTAAGTATTTTGATTGGCCCCAATTTCAAATAAGGAGATGGGGTTAGGGGGCAAGCATGGGGGCTGTCGCTCTTCATTAGTATGCATGTAAATGACCCTCTTTTGTAAAACTATCTTCCTGAAAATGCAGCAAACTTAAAACATGTGGTCACTTCAGAAGGACTCTGTTGTAGTAACTATTTTACATGCACTTCTTTCTCAACAAAGGAGTTATATTGATAAGGACAATTTGAACCTAAAGTTATTTCCTCTAGATTGACAATATTGAAAAGAACAAATAGATACAATTCTAACCTTATATCCTCTCTCTACGGTGGATAGGCTGCTAGACTGGGAGTCAGGGAGTTTTGAGTTCAAATGTGACTTCAGACATGTAACTCAATTCACTCTGTTTGCCTCAGTTCCTCATCTGTAAAATAACTTGAAGAAGGAAATGGCAAACTACTCCAGGATCTTTGCCAAGAAAACTCCAAATGGGGTCATGAAAAGTCAGACGTGACTGAAACAATGAACAATCAGCAACGTGCATGAAATGTATTTAATATTTACATTTGAAATGTATGTAAGAAAATGAAAGTTTTTGAAAAACCTTTTAGATACTTAATGAGTAGCAAGAATAAATGTTTTTAATTAATAATTTTGTTTATTTATTTAGGGTTTGTTTAGATTTTTCAAGGCAATGGGGTTAAGTGGCTTGCCCAAGGCCACAGGGCTAGGTAATTACTAAGTGTCTGAGGTCAGATTTGAACTCAGGTACTCCTGACTCCAAGGCCGGTGCTCTATTCACTGCGCCATCTAGCTGCCCCAATTTTATTTATTTATTTATTTTGTTTTATTTTATTTTTTAATTTATTTTTTATTCTCATTTTGTACGTATGTTTTTCTTTACATTAATAAAATATACTTGTTTACAAGTAAACAAAATACCCCTCCCCCCATGAATACAGATAGACTTGCTTGGGCAAAAAAGTAAAGGGGGGAGAAAAAAATTAAAATTAAAAAAATAATAGTAATAATTGTAGGTATGGCCAGGTGGTGCAATGGACGAAGCACCAGCCCTGGAGCCATGGGCACCCGAGTCCATATCCAGCCTCGTAAACCCAATAATCACCCAGCCATGTGACATGCAAGCCACCTGATCCCCACTGCCCTGTAAAAACCAAAAAGAAGAAAAAAAAAGACCCAAAATAAAATAAAATAGTAATAACAGTAGGGGTGGCTGGATGGCAGACAGAGCATTGGCCCTTGAGCCAGGATCACCTGGGTCCAAATCCGGCCCCAGACACCCAATGATCACCCTGCTATGTGGCCCCAGGCAGGCCACCCAGCCCCACTTGCCCTGCACCCTCCCCCAAATAATAATAACAAAAAATGTGTCTCAGTCTTTGTTCCAACACCATCAACTCTGTCGTGAGTGGATCACATTCTTTATGATAAGTCCATCACAAAAGTTACTTCCATATTTTTCCAATGTTGCCATTGCTGATCGCAACTCCCTCCTTTCTTATTTCTCCACTACCATGTACTCTATTTTCTCTCTCCTTTCACTCTGACTCTACTATAGGGTTGCTGAGTGGTGCAGCAGACAGATCCCTGGTCCTGGGGCCAAGAAGCCCTGAGCCCCCATACCACCCCTTAGGCCCAGAATCCACCTGGCCCTCTGGTCCTGGGCAGGCCATCCAATCCCAGCCCCTTGCAAGAAGTAAAAAAAGAAAATGTGTTATATCTGACCACTGTCCCCCCATGGTCCATCCTCTCCTCCTTTATTCACATCCCCACCCCTTCCCCCTGCTCCCCCCTCCTTCTTACTCCAGATGTCTATACCCCATTGAGTATATTTGCTGTTTCCTCTCCTAGCCATCTCTGATGAGAGCAAAGGTTCCCTCATTCCCCCTTGTCTTCCCCCTTCCATATCATTGCAATAGCTCATTGTAATTAAAAAAAATCTTATTATGTGAAATAGCTTGGACTATTCCCCCTCTCCTTTTTCTTTCTCCCATTCCATTTCCCTTTTTTTCTTATTGACTCCATTTTTACACCATATTTTATCTTCGAATTCAGGTTTCTCCTGTGCTTCAACTATAAAAGCTCCCTCTACCTGCTCTATTAACTGAGATGGTTCATATGAATATTATCAGTATCATTTTTCTATACATGCAGTTCATCCTCATTAAGTCCCTCATATTTCCCCCCTCTCCTCCAATCTCCATGCTTCACCTGAGTCCTGTATCTGAAGATCAAACCTTCTGTTCAGCTCTGGCCATTCCAAAAGGAACCTTTGAAATTCCCCTGGTTCATTGAAAGTCCATCTTTTTCCCTGGAACAGGACATTCAGCCTTGCTGGGTAGTTCATTCTTGGCTGCATTCTAAGCTCTTTTGCCTTCTGGTATATTGTATTCCAAGCCCTACGACCTTCCAATGTAGCTGCTGCTAAGTCCTGTGTGATCCTGACTGCAGCTCCACGATATTTGAACTGTGTCTTTCTGGCTGCTTGTAATATTTTCTCTTTGACTTGGGAGTTCTGGAACTTGGCTATAATATTCCTGGGGGTTGGTTTTTTGGGATCTCTTTCTCAGGGGGATCGGTGGATTCTTTCCATTTCTATTTTGCCCTCTGCTTCTAGAATATCAGGGCAATTTTCCTGTAGTAATTCTTTGAAAATGATGTCAAGGCTCTTTGCCTGATCATGACTTTCAGGTATTCCAATAATTTTCAAATTATCTTTCCTAAGTCTGTTTTCCATATCAGTTGTTTTTTCAACGAGATATTTCACATTTTCTTCTAATTTTTCATTTTTTGGGTTTTGAAGTATTGATTCCTGATTTCTGGTAAATTCATCAATCTCCCTGAATTCTATTCTCTGTCTGAAGGATTTATTCTCCTCAGAGAGTTTTCTTATCTCTTTTTCCATCTGGCCAATTTTGCTTTTTAAAGCATTCTTCTCCTCAATAACTTTTTGAACTGTTTTATCCATTTGACCTAAGCTGGTTTTTAGCATGCTATTTTCTTCAGCATTTTTTTGGATTTCCTTGACTAAGCTTCTGACTTCATTTTCATGTTTTTCCTGCATCTCTCTCCTTTCTTTTCCCAGTTTTTCTTCCAACTCCCTCATTTGATTTTCAAAGTCTTTTTTGAGCTCTGTCATAGCCTGAGCCCAATTTCTGTTTTCCTTGGAGTCTTTAGATGCAGGAGCTTGTGCTTCCTCATCTTCAGACTGAGTATTTTGATTCTTCTTGGGCTCATTTGCAAAATATTTCTCAATGGTCTTCCTCTTGTTTCTTTGTTCATTTTCCCAGCCTAAGCCTGTTTTTGGGGGGTGCTTCCTGAGCTTTTGGGACACTCCCACAAGGGTCTCAGTGTGTGAGGCTCTGTCCTTCCTCCTGGTCTGTGAATGACCATAAGCGCCCCCCTCTGCCATGGGGCTGAGGTGGGGGGTTCCCTGCTATTCTATGGGGGGGCCTAGACTGCGATCAGGATCTGAATGTGGTCAGAGCTCCAGAGTCCTGTTCCAGGGGCAGAGGACAGAGCTCGGCAGTCTCTCTCTCTTCACTCCCCTCCCTCAGCTCAATGGGCTCATGCCCCGGGGGCTCCTGCTTACCGGCTCTACCTGCTTCTGTTTCCGGGTCTAGGCTGCCCAAAGACCAGGCTGCTGGCTGTGTGCCCTGAGGACTAGGCTCCATGTGCTTGCTCTGGCAGAGGTCCCCCACTGTTCCCCCACTTTGTGCCCGGTGCTCCCTGGGGTGCAGCTCAGGAGACTCCCCCGCTGCTGTGAGCTGAGGCTCCCAGCACCCTGGGGCTGCCTCTGGGAGGCTGAAGTTCTTTGGCTCTGGCGGGCCACCCCTCTGGAGGGCTGCCTCTCCGGCCCTGGGGAGCAGAACCTTTCTGCTCTTTTCCAGGTTACCTTGAGTAGGAGAACTGCCTCACTGGGTCTCTTTGTGGGTTCTGTCTCTCAAAAGTTTAGTTAGAGTCCTTAGTTTATGAGTTTTTATCAGAGAGCTCCTAAGACTCGATCCCTTCATGTCACCATCTTGGCTCCGCCCCCAATTTTATTTATTTTTAAGAGAAAAACAAATGTACTCTGCCTTAAGCTATTAATAAAGTATTAATGCTATGTAAAAGAATTAAGTCTCTAGGGACTGCAATGATATATTTTGAGTTCCAAAGGTAAGAGTCAATTTTTGAAATATTGTGAAGCCAGTACTATTCAATATCATTCAAGGGAACTACCATGGTCTGTGCAAATGGAATATGAACCAAGAAATGCTACCGGTAAGTGTATGTGCCTGAAAAGGTTGAGAAATGATTGTTGTTCAATCCTTTACAGTCTTGTGACACTTTTGGAATGTCATTTGGGTTTTCCTTGGAAGAGATAACTGGAGCGATGTGCTATTTCCTTCTCCACCTCATTTAAGGCCAGTGGGGTTAAGTGACTTTTTCAGGGTCACAGCTAGTAAATGTCTGAAGCCAGATAAGTCTTCCTGGCTGCAAACAGAGCTTTTTGAGTAGCCTTGCAAAGGTAATGCCAGAATCCTCTTGACTCAGTTTCCTACTCTGTTACTTTTTTAAGAAAATAAAAGTTTCCTGCCTAGTTAATCTTGAGTCTTGTTTTGATACCCCATGAATAATTTTGAACTTTTGTATTATTGGCCCTTTCCAAAAGTTAATTTTGACTTTTGCCCCAAATCAAACAGATAAAAGAAAACTTTATCCTGGTGTAGTTATTCTAGGTCAGTTTGTGCCTTTAGGTTTAGGTCAGAGGGAATAGTTTTGATCTCTTCTTCCTTCTTTTCCCCCATAGTCAATTTCTATAACCATGTCTGATGAATTATAAAGATTTCATAATGAATCATATTATCAGAATTCTCAAACATCTTTGAGCTACTACAATGAGATATAAGAATGAATGCCCCCATTGTTTTGATTTTTACTATTCTGACTTCATTATTTCCTCTTATTTTAGCTTTTTATCTGAAGGAAAAATCAGCCTTAGTTTTGGCATCTCTTATCTCATTGAATTAATGTATCTTCATGTATAAAGTTATACCTTTAAAATATCCTATTCTTTCTGGATGACATGAGGATATAATATTTTCATAGGGAGAACTATGTGGTATTTGATAAGTGATAAAGATGTAATAGTTTTCATTTTGAATGAAATAGTAATCTTTTTGCTTTGTAAAAAAACATCAAGATCCAACTATTTCCTCTTGAGAACTAGGATGTATGTGATTGACTTTCAACGTTTTCCATTGAGTAAAAGAATATAGGTAAAGGCCTTGTGAAAGCTGTAGTGGTCTTAGAACTTTGGCTGTTGTGTCAGTAAAAACACAATGGTAGGAGAGGCTAGGTGGCACAGTGGATAGAGCACTGGCCCTGGAGTCAGGAGGACTTGAGTTCAAATCCGATCTCAGACACTTAATAATTACCTAGTTGTGTGGCCTTGGGCAAGCCACTTAACCCCATTTGCCTTACAAAAAATCTAAAAAAAAAACACAATAGAAAAAATCAAAGAAAGATGCTGGTTCTAAATCATCTATTTAAAATTTTATCCTAGAAGTAATTAGGAACTACTACTGGACTTCTTTTAGGACTATTTGAACATTCACAAATGCCTATTCAAACAAGCATACAGGTCTTAGATTTGTTTTAGCAACAGGTTTTAGATATTTTATAAGGTCTCAAGACAGACTGAAGTTTTTATATATAGAATTATTTCAATTAGTCATTAAATGTTTAAATCATGTTTTTTTTTTTTAAATTTAGAGACAATCAGGCTCAAGTGACTTACCTAGACTCACACAGTTAACAAGTGTGTGAGACTGGATTTGAACTCTGGTGTTCCTGACTTCAGAGCCAATGTGTCACTTAACTGCCCCATAGATCATGATTTTTTAAAAAAGAAAAAGATAAAGAGGAGACAAATATCACCCATCTCCTTCACAAAAACATCTTAAATTACTGTACCTAGAAATATATATATTTTACATTGAAAAAGAAAGGGAGATTCTTGTATGTGCAGAATGAGTAGAGATAGAATCCTTTGTCAAATCATACAGTAGGTCAGGAAGGGTTCAATGAAAATGTTTTTTTCAATGAAAATTTTTTAAAAGGTTAGCTTGACTCTATGGAAAAAGAAAGATTGGATTAGTGAACTATTAACATTCTCTAAAAGAAATATATTTTTAATAAAAATTTAAAAACTAGAATAGCTTACCTCTCCAAGGAAACATGGAAAATGAATAAAGAATTTGATATTCTTTCTTACTCACTTTGTAGAGATTGCTGCTTGTTCTAAGCAAATGACCAAAGATACCTTTGTCTCCTTCCCTTACAAGGTGTGGCTATTATTTATGCAAAATAGTTGGATATAGGTTCATGAAGCATAATACATCTTTATATTCACATAATCCTAATGTTCCTAGCTTTAGAAAAAGGTTATTCAATTTGTTGAAGTTCATTAAATAGATTTGCTGGCTAGTTTTTTTTTCAAAATGGATAAGATGATTAAAAATCATTTTATTAAATGTTTAAATGTTAACAATTAAAAAACCCTATTTAAAAATGCAAAAAAATCTTATTTTGTGAACTTCTTAAATAGGAGAATGATTTTAATTAAGAAATTCTCTTAGGCAGGAGTACCTGAGTTCAAATCCAACCTCAAACACTTAATAATTGCCTAGCTGTGTAGCCTTGGGCAAGTCACTTAACCCCATTGCCTTGCAAAAACCTAAAAAGAAAAAAAAAGAAATTCTCTTTAAGATCTCTCCTAAGATTGAGAGGAGCTCTTTTTTTTTTTTTGCAAAGTCATATCCACAAGTATCTTTTTTAGAGCTTTTTCTAAACTACAGGTAGCATTATCAAACTAATACAAGTTTAAGGCAAAGGCAAAAACAACAAATGATATAGAAGGACTATGACTTTCAGATGAATTTATTGTTCTTGTTAAGTTGTTTCAGACTCTTCATGTTCCCCATTTGGGGTTTTCTTGGCATAGATATTAGAGAGGTTTACTATTTCCTTCCCCAGTTCATTTTACAGATTAGGAAACTGAGGCAAATGAGTTAAGTGACTTGTTCAGGGTCATGCAATTAGTAAATGTGTGAGGCTGGATTTGAACTCATGAAGTCTTCCTCATTCCAAATCCAGTATTCTATCTACTAGGCTGTCTAGCTAGCTGCCCAGATGAGTTATGCATGACCTAACCTGATATTCTTCCTTTAGTACTAATGCTCATGAGATTAACTATTAAGTCTTGCACTGGCATTCCACATATAAGCTAATTGCTGTAAACCCAATGTAAGCTTTGTAGCACAATACTAAATTATATTAGTATTATTTCCTACAGATTTGAGACAATAAATTCCTAGAGAATTTCTGCAAGTGAGTTGGAACTTGGAAAATGGTCAAGATATACACACACACACACACACACACACACACACACACACACACACATATGAATATATATGAATATATATGAATATATGTATATATATATATATATATATATACCTTCAACTTGAAAACTAAATGAAAAGATTTCTTTCAAGTACCATCAGCAATCAAATTCCTCATTAAAGACACCAAAATGTTTATTCAAAGATACATGCATATCTCTGAGTTTAAGTTGATCAAGCTTGACAATTTGTGGCCAATGGTGAAGGACAGATACGTTTTACACAGAATTTCCAAAGGAATATACTTCCCAGAAGCTGGTAACTTCATGAAGTAGAAAGCAATCTCCCCCTTACCCCCAACAGAATAAGAAACCTGCTAACTATTTGAACATTAAGTTGCATTCCCTATGACGTAGCTTTATTTATTGTCCATTTTTTTTAGCATGTTCTAATCATTTTTGAGAAATGTTTATGATTCTCCAATCTTACTTAAAAGTTTTATTTAAACTTTCTTATTCCTTCTCATAGTTATCATTATTGATTGATGTTTGATAAGTAATGTTTGTCCTTCCTTCTTGAAGAAGACCATGACATCAGGGGAGGTGGGGGGTGATGCCATAGCAAGTTGGATCTGAGTGAGGGGCTACTGTCTCCCTTTCTCCCCCATAACCAACTGGATCTAGGGGTCAGATATGAATCAGATGATTGGAGATGTCCCTGGATGCAAGACAATCAGGGTTAAGTTACTTGCCCAAGGTCACGCAGCTAGTAAGTGGCAAGTTCATGAGACTAGATTCAAACTCCTATCCTCCTGACTCCAAGGTCAATGCTCTATCCATTGCACCTTCTAGCTGAGAAATGTTCTAAAATTTATATGATTTGTTAGCCATATATTTTTGTTCAAAATATAATCCTCTTTGTAATGTTACCTATTTCCATATTGGCAGCCAAACTAATCTCACACTTATATGATATTCTAAAGATAAAAATGGTTTATGTAGGAACAAAGTAGAAATTGAAAATAACTGACCTCATTTTGTTGTTTTGATCATTTAGCTATGTTTGATCTGTACAGTAACTAAAGGACAAGCTATAATAACATTCTCTTGAAAGTCTTTCCTCTTCAAAATGGTACAAAAAGATGAATTGCTAAGTAAAAAGGATTCAGGAGTCTCTGTAATGTCTCTTTCCCATATTTAGCCTGACAGATACGTCTCTTTGATATATTGAAACTAGCTAATTTAACAAGGTACATATCCTCCTTAAGAAGCTTACATTTTTCTGTGTTCAACCAACTCTATTCTAATGAGCAGTCATCTTGTCTTTGTCTTATGTAAGATAGAAATATTAATAACTGAATTGTGAATGACACATTTCAATCAACTTTGATACTTTGAATCTAATAAAAAAGAATGTTTATGGGATTCATGCCGGTTTATTGGCATTAGTTAGTTGAAATGGATAAGAAAATGAATGCATCAATTGACAATAGTACCTTAATGGTAAATCTGGCAGTTTTAAATCACAGAAGCTCTCTACCCCACAGAAGGTAAACTTTATCTAGGGAGATTTCTGGGCAAGGGAAAAAAAAAATGGACGGAGCAGTTGAATTGTTGTCTATTTAGAAAATCTCAGAGACAAGTTAGAGTTCTGTGTACCTGTCTGCATTTGTTTGTACTTGTCTTTCTCTTACACAAGACTGGTCTATTAGGCAGAAGCCATTGGACTCAGATATATTAGCTAAGCAGCTCCGCTGATATCCTGAGGAGTGTAATGTTCTGTGTGTGTGATTCAAGATTCAAAAGCAAGGGCTTGGTCTTAATGGGAGGAGCTCATCTCCTCTCCTTTTAATAAGTGACTACCTGGATTAGTATGAGGATTTATTTAAACTTCATGCCCTTTCATCCTATTTCCCACAGACACATAAGAAAGAAACTGGTCTGATTGTCATTGTAATAATTATACTGTCTAGGCTACCCCATCTGTCAAAATTCTCCAGTAATCATGGTCTGGGTCTGACAGAAAACTCATTTGGTCACTGAGGGCCCTGATCACTAATGATGGAAATCCAATGTCAGGATCATTTTAGAATCCTTCAGTTTCTGGTGACTTGAATCTGCTTCTGGTAACTCTGGGTTGTGACAAACTGCTTGTAAATTTGGAACCTAAATTACTCCTAATCACATTTACTCATAGCCCAGAGACACCCCTTGGGCTGATCAGAAGAAATTCCTTTCAAAGAACCCAGTTTTTTTAAAGCTTGATCTGACATCTTTGCAAAAATGTCTGGACTGGATTAACTTCTGAAACTAGACAATCTTGATCCTGGGGAGAAGGTTTGGGGAGAGAATCTCTTCATGTCTCTCCTTCTTTTCCCTTCTCTTTCTCTTTCTCTTTCCCTCTGTCTCCTCTTCAACTCTCTGTTTCTCCTTCTCTTCATCACCCCCCTTTCAGATTCTTTCACTATCTGCCTCTGCAACTGTGACTACTGTGCTGTCTGCAAACCCAATGTAACTTTCTATCTCTGTGTCTCTTTCTCTTTTTTTGTGCCTCTCTGTCTCTGTTTCTCTATGTTTAATTGTTGAAACTTTGTTTGGAAATCAACTCTGTTAGGTATCTGCATTTCTGTTAAACTCACCTCCCAAAAAGAAATCAAAATCAAACCAAGGACTTCACTGACCTTTGACTATACTTTCATTGGGAAATGTGTTTTAAGAACAGGCAGGAAAAGAATGCATGTATTTTCTGAGTGAATTTTAAAACTTTCAAAAGGATATCAACTCAGGGCTGCTAGGTGGCATAGTGGATAAAGCACTGGCCTTGGAGTCAGGAGTACCTGAGTTCAAATCCAGCCTCAGACACTTAATAATTACCTAGCTGTGTGGCCTTGGGCAAGCCACTTAACCCCATTGCCTAGCAAAAACCTAAAAAAAAGGATATCAACTCAATTTCCCATGCTCCTAATTCTTGCCAGATTGGGGTAGAGACGGTCCTGTGTGTGTGTGTGTGTGTGTGTGTGTGTGTGTGTGTGTGTGTGTGAGAGAGAGAGAGAGACAGACAGACAGACAGACAGAGACAGAGACACAGAGAGACAGAGACACAGAGGTAGAGACAGAGACAGAAGGAAACAAAGAAAGACAAACAGAAAGAGAAAAAGAGAGAGAGAGAGAGGGGGGACAAATATAGGGACAGCAACATTAACAGTTACAGAGGGAGAGAGGGAAAGAATCTGAAGGGGGCGATGGGGAAAGAGAGACAGAAAGAGGAAGATGGAGAGAAAACAGAAAGAGAGAAGGAGAAGGGAAAAGAGGAAGAGACAGGGAAACAGAGACAGAGATTCACATATTGAGAGAGACAATGAGACAGCAGAGAGACAGACATAAACATAGATAAGGACAGACAGAAGGAGAGAGAGGGAGGACTGGTGAGAGATTGGGGAAAGGAGGGAGATGGAAAAGGTTGGAGCATACTTTTCCTTCAGGGTCCTCTCCTATTACTATGGTATGTTGAAGCTCCTGGCTAAAGGCTGAAGGGAAGTGGGAGAGTTTCTGATCTTTGACATCAGCACAAATGGAATTCTTCTGAGAAAGAAGAGTGATCCTTTAAAAATCTATGGAGAGAACTTATACAAAAATTGACCATGTCCTAGGACATAAAAACCTAATGATCAACTGCAGAAAGGCAGAAATAGTGAATACACCTTTCTCAGATCACAATGCAATAAATGTCATATGCAATACTGGGCCAAGGAGATATAGACCCAGAGCAAATTGGAAACTGAATAACCTCATTTTAAAAAATGAGTGGACCAAAAAACAAATTATAGAAAGAATTAATCATTTTATTCTAGATAATGATAATAATGAAACAACATACCAAAACCTATGGGATTCATTCAAAGCGACTCTCAGGGGATATATTATAGCTCTAAATGCTTACATGAATAAGTTGGAGAAAGAGGAAATCAATGAATTAAACATGCAACTAAAAAATTAGAGAAAGAACAAATCAAAAATCCCCAATTAAATACCAAATTAGAGATTCTAAAAATTAAAGGAGAAATTAATAAAATTGAAAACAAAAAAAACTATTGATTTAATAAATAAAACCAAAAGTTGGTATTATGAAAAAACCAATAAAATTGATAAACCCCTGGTCAATTTGATTAAAAAAAAGAAAGAAGAAAACCAAATTGCTAGTATCATAAATGAAAAAGGTGAACTCATCACCAATGAGGACGAAATTAAAGTAATAATTCAAAATTATTTTGCCCAACTCTATGCCAATAAATTTGATAATCTAAGTGAAATGGATGAATATTTACAAAAATATAAGTTGCCCAGGTTAAATGAAGAAGAGATTAAATACCTAAACAACCCTATCTCAGAAAAAAGAAATTCAACAAGCCATTACTGAACCCCCTAAAAAAAAAATCTCCAGGGCCTGATGGATTCACAAGTGAATTCTACCAAACATTTAAGGAACAATTGGTTCCAATTCTATATAAATGCTTTGGAAAAATAAGGAAAGATGGAACTCTGCCTAACTCTTTCTATGAAACCAATATGGTACTGTTACCTAAACTAGGAAGAGTTAAAATAGAGAAAGAAAATTATAGACCTATTTCCCAGATGAATATAGATGCAAAAATCCTAAATAAAATCTTAGCAAAACAATTACAACAAGTCATCACTAGGATAATACATTATGATCAAGTAGGATGTATTCCAGGAATGCAGGGATGGTTCAATGTTAGGAAAACTGTTAGTATACTCAATTATATCAACAACAAACCTATCAGAAACTATATGATCATATCAATAGAAGCTGAAAAAACTTTTGACAACATACAGCATCCATTCCTTTTAAAAACACTAGAGAGTGTAGAAATAAATGGACTGTTCCTTAGAATAATTAGCAGTATCTATCTGAAACCATCAACATGCATTATATTGAATGGGGAGAGGCTAGAGGCATTCCCAATAAGATCAGGGGTTAAACAAGGGTGCCCATTATCACCACTACTATTCAATATTGTATTAGAAATGTTAGCATCAGCAATTAGAGAAGAAAAAGAAATTAAAGGAATTAGAATTGGGAAGGAAGAGACAAAACTCTTACTCTTTGCAGATGACATGATGGTCTACCTAGAGAATCCCAAGAAATCATCTAAAAAACTACTGGAAACAATTAGCAATTTTAGCAAAGTTGCAGGTTATAAAATAAACCCTCATAAATCCTCAACTTTTCTATAAATGTCTAGCAAGAAACAGCAGGAGGAGCTAGAAAGAGAAATCCCATTCAAAGTAACCTCAGACAATATAAAATATTTGGGAGTCTATTTGCCAAGACAGACTCAGAATCTTTTTGAAAACAATTATAAAACACTTCTCACACAAATTAAATCAGATTTAAATAACTGGGCAAATATCAACTGCTCATGGATAGGGAGAGCTAATATAATAAAAATGACTATTCTACCAAAACTAAACTCCCTGATTAGTGCCCTACCGATCAAAATTCCAAAAAATTACTTTAATGAGTTAGAAAAAATTGTAAGTAAATTCATATGGAGAAATAAAAAGTCAAGAATTGCCAGGAGCTTAATGAAAAAAAAAGTGCAAACGAAGGTGGCTTAGCCCTACCCAATCTAAAATTATATTATAAAGCATCAGTCATCAAAACTGTTTGGTACTGGCTAAGAAACAGAGTGGTGGACCAGTGGAATAGACTAGGTGTAAAAGCAGGAGATGATTATAGTAATCTGCTGTTTGATAAACCCAAAGAGTCTGGCCATTGGGATGAAAACTCCCTCTTTGATAAAAATTGCTGGGATAATTGGAAGTTAGTATGGAAGAAACTTAGATTAGGCCAACACCTCACACCCTTTACTAAGATAAGATCCAAATGGTTACAGGACTTAGACATAAAAAACAATACTATAAGCAAATTAGAAGATCAAGGATTAGTTTACCTGTCAGATCTATGGAAAGGGGAGCAATTTATGACTAAGGAAGAGTTGGAGAACATCACCAAAAACCAATTAGATGATTTCGATTACATTAAGTTAAAAAGCTTTTGCACAGATAAAACCAATGTAAAACCAAGATCAAAAGAAATGTAGTGGATTGGGAAACGATCTTTACAACTAATGATTCTGACAAAGGACTCATTTCTAAAATATACAGAGAACTGAGTCATATTTTTTAAAACAAAAAACCATTCCCCAATTGACAAATGGTCAAAGGATATGCAAAGGCAATTTACAGATGAGGAGATCAAAGTAATCCATAGCCATATGAAAAAATGCTCTAAATCATTAATTATTAGAGAAATACAAATTAAAGCTTTTCTGAGATACCACCTCACACCTCTCAGATTGACCAATATGACCAGAAAGGATAATGATCCTTGTTGGAAGGGATGTGGGAAATCTGGGACACTATTACACAGTTGGTGGAGCTGTGAACTCATCCAACCCTTCTGGAGAGCTATTTGAAACTATGCCCAAAGGGCAACAAAAATGTGCATACCCTTTGACCCAGCAATACCACTACTGGGTCTGTACCCTGAAGAGATGAGGAAAAAGGGTAAAAACATCACTTGTACAAAAATATTTATAGCAGCCCTGTTTGTGGTGACAAAGAATTGGAAATCCAGTAAAGGTCCTTCAATTGGGGAATGGCTTAGCAGACTGTGGTACATGTATATCATGGAACACTATTGTTCTATTAGAAACCAGGAGGGAAGGGATTTCAGGGAAACCTGGAAGAATTTGCATGAACTGATGCTGAGTGAGATGAGCAGAACCAGAAAAGCACTGTATACCCTAACAGCAACATGGGAGTGATGTTCAACTTTGAAGGACTTGCTCATTCCATCAGTGCAACAATCAGGAACAATTTTGGGCTGTCTGCAAAGGAGAGTACCATCTGTATCCAGATAAGGAGCTGTGGAGTTTGAACAAAGTGCAAGGACTATTCCCCTTAATTTAGAAAAAAAAAAAAACCAGATACCTTATTGTCTGATCTTGTTACCTCTTAGACTTCTCTTTAAGGGTATGATTTCTCTCTCATCACACCCAATTTGGATCAAGGTACAACATGGAAACAAAGTAAAGACTGATAGAGTGCTTTCTGTGGGGGTGGGGTGGGGGAGGGAAGCAAGATTGGGGGAAAATTGTAAAACTCAAATAATATCTTTAATAAAAATAAATTAAAAAAAGAAAAAAATACATTCAAAGAAAATGAATAGTGAAACAACTGTGAACAGATCAGTGAAAGTACATAGGGAGAAAAGGTAGAATAGTGATCAGTTTTAGGCAGGAAACTAGGTTGGAAGTGCTGCAAGTTGGTTCTGTTTTAGAAATTTCAGGAAACAATCATGAAATTGTCCTGGGGTGAACAAAGGCTAGAGAAAGAAAGAGTAGAGACTCTAGGGAAATAGGAATTGCAAAGAGTGTAGTTAGAGGTACAGAAAAGATCACCAGAAATAAGAACTACTAATATTTAACCAATTTCCAGGAAATTATAATTGTAATACTATTTAGTTTCTACCTTTCCTGTAATTATGTCTGTTTTTAACCTCAGAAGTCACTTTTGATGGTAATTTATTTTTCCATACAATTTCTTAGTTGAATGGCATTTAGCCATTTAGATTAATCTACAGAAACTATATCCTTCATATTTAAATGGAAGAAACTGATTAGCAGTTTTGGTAACTAGAAAGTACACTACAGTGTACTTGGTGGCAAATGAAAAGTCTTTTTAACATAAAATTATTCATTTATTTTTCCAAATACATGCAAAAATAATTTTCAACATTCATTTTTTTGGTAAGATTTTTGATTCCACATTTTTCTCCCTCCCTTTCCTCTCTGCTATTCTTGACAGTGAGTAATCTGCTATAGATTATATATGTATAAATATATTAATCATAAAAGAAAAGTGCTAAAGTCAAAAAAAGTTTGAAAGTTATTATTAGAAATCATCCCATGTCAAAATTTGCTGGTGATACTATATTGTATGGATTTTTTCCCATTGAATTTATATTTATTTATTTTTGGTTTTATGACCTTTTTAAAAAATTTCACATTTTTAATAAAGAATGACAGATTGCTTTCCATGGCAGGGGTGGGGGGAGGGAAGTAAAATTGGAAGAAAAATTGTAAAACTCAAATAAAATCTTTAAAAAAAATCTATGGAGAGGAAAATAGATGAGGAAAATAGATGAGAAATGTCGTGAAAAGGTCCTTCCTCAAACAAAAAACCAGTAGCAAGAGAGGTATGATCCAAACAGACATCCTCATCCCTTCCTCTTTTTTTTTTAGTTTTTGCGAGGCAAAGGGGTTAAGTGACTTGCCCAAGGTCACACAGCTAGGTCATTATTAAGTGTCTGAGGCCAGATTTGAACTCAAGTCCTCCTGACTCCAGGGCCAGTGCTCTATCCACTCATCCCTTTCTTTTGAAAGAAATGACTTTTGATATCTAATGATTTGAGGAGATTTTGGAGAGTGTTTCCTCCTTTTCTAAAGTTCTAATTTTAAAAGTTCGGTCTCTTGAAGGTCATTACTAGCAATGAAACTGGACTGGGATCCCACTCTGTCAACTATGTCATCATCTTCAGGCAGAATGTATACATTCTTTAATTAGCCCCAAATTGGTTGAGTGGTCCAAGTTTAGAGATAGCTTCTCTGTTCAAAGATGACATAATTTCACTCTCAGTCCTTCATTGTAATAAATCTCACCTCCTATTGTGTTAACCGGAATTTCTAGCTACCCCTTTTCCAAAAGAACATATAAACCCTGAGTCTACCACTGATTGTCTTCAGTCTAACAGAGAAGGTCAAATGACCATTATTTTATTAAGAAACTGCTCACCTCATGAATAAAATGATTAAATTAGCCCAAATCTATGTCTCTCAAGTCTTTTTAACCACTACACTCTTCATTTGCATGAATATTCATCTTTTCTTTGACAGAATCCATAGACATCACCATCATCCATTTTGTCACATGGCAGGGATGTCAGAAGAACTGGGCTTGCACTCATGCCACTTTTCTACAAATGGAGGTCAGATGTTGATGCAAATCTTCCTAAAAGGGCACTACAATATTTCTTCCAGGATCATCCTACTTTCTTGTGGAAGCTGCAGGGGAGAATGAGAAAGATATCCACAGGGAATCTACTGTAGACTGTATTCTACCATGTTTTGGTCTGGAGGCTTGTTTGGTCTTGCATATTTTTTCCTGATTGTATCCTTTTGCATTTGGTTTAATTTTGCTTAAGGGTAGACATAGGTCACATAGGTCATAGATGTAGATCATAAAGCCAAATATGGAAAGAAGTCCACCACAATGCATCTTTTTTTTTGATACCTTTCTTTTATTGAAAATGAAGCTGAGGTCTCTGCAGACAAATGACTTGCCCAGAGGCACCCAGGTAGTAAACATCAGTGACAAAATTTGAACCCAGGGGTCATTGACTCAGAGATAATGCTCTTTCTATTGAATCATGTGGCCTTTCTCATTTTTAATAAGTGGGTTATGGTAACCAGAGTGCTGGAACTGGAATCAGGAAGATCTGAGTTCAAATCATGTCTCAGTCACTTAATCATCATGAGATTCTCCCCTTAATTTCATTGAACCTGTTTTTCTCTAAAATAGTCCCTGAATTCTCTGAACCTGCTTTCTCATCTGTTAAAAATAAAAAGGAGGAATGTACATTATGACCTTTACTGCCCCTTCCAGTCATAAACCCCTGATCCTCTGTCTTTATGGTATCCAATGAAATTGTGCTGTGATCTACCAAGTTGGAGAGTTGCCCCCATTGGCATCTTCAATGAAGTCCAACTGTTATATTCATAAGGTTGTAACTATAATCCTTCCCCTTCTTCTTTCTCCTTGATATCTGAGGGATTAAATCTTCAGATAGGGTCTCAGGACCATGATTATGGCTTCAGGATGCTTCTGTGGAACTGAGTTCTCATAGTTCTGCAGAAGTGTGTGATATCCTCCCATTGGTCATGTTAAACATTGCCTTTTATTCATTGGTTGACAAAAGTCATACCATGCTTAAAGGAGAGTCTTATCAAGGTAATGATGACGGGGCAACTGAAGGAACTCCCAGTGATGGACCCTGCAGCAAGGAAGGAGAGGTAAGAAGGGAGAGGATTTCCCCATAGTCTCAAATGAATATTTGAATGACATCAAGTCAATAGCAACAGTATGAATGTAATAAGCATGGACTGTATCATAAACCCATTTAGTTTGTTTATGTAACATTAGGCCCTTGATGCCCCAATTGGAATGCTCCCCCAAGGTGTGTCTGTAGGTCCAGTCTACATTCTGTGGTCCTTGGATTACCTCCATTGCCACAGTGAGATATTGGAATAGGATTTTACTAGAGATTTATCCCCCCTTATAATTTTCAATGTCATCCAAATATCTCTCCCATATTCCCTTTGTAATTTCCATTTTTTCTATGAACCCCCTGATATCTCATACATATATCTTTATTCTTAAACCCACAAATCCCTTCAGATTCCCAGTGTCATCCTTCTATATTCCCTTTACCTCAAATATCCCTTACTTATTTCCAACTTCATTGTATATTGAAGATATTTATTAATATCTGATTCAGAACTAAATTTCTGGGTTTCTAGGGACTGGGTTCTGTCTTGGAGACTTTTCACTGATCATTCTATATTTGCCTCCTCTTCCTCCATCCAGGATCTCACTGAAAACATTGGAATTTGGTCCATTTTGCTCACACTAAAGATTTCCCTAGGGAATAGCAGAATATGGTCATGTCTGGGACTCTGACCAAAAGAAAAGGACCCCCACTTTCCTTGCAAACACTGTGACAAAATGTTGACTATCAAAAGGCTTTATTTATTTTTCAAGATTAAAGAAAAAATGCAACTATAAAGAATAAACAGAGGAAATAGTCCTCTTTTTCTTTCCAGTCTATTTGGGTATCTAAACTGTCTTCTAGACTTATTAATACTGCTGTGAGTGGGTCGGTGGGGGACACTATTAGAGTCAAGCCCCGATGATCTCCAATGCCCACAGATCCCACAATGCTGTAAATCTAGAGTTCTACCTTAAGCAGAGATCCCTTATAAAGGGAAAGCACTTAGGTTTGCTAGACAGTAAGCTCCTCTCTCCATACCCATAGAATCCACATAATTCTCTGGACTCAGAGATCAGGGGATAGTCCTCCACAGCATTGCTCTGGCCTTCATGGTTCCTGTTTAGTCTCTCTCTTAATGATTCTCCACTTTAGTGGGATGGAATTCTTGGAGCTTGGTCCAGAAATGACTGGGTGCTGTCTATTTGATTTAATTTCCCGGGCTTTGATGTTCCCAATCAATCAATCAATCAATCAGTCTTTATTAAATATCTATCATATGCCAGTTACCATGATAAATCTGTTTGAGGATTTCCCATGGATGTGTAGTCCTTCCTCCAATGAACTGAGTTTGAGTTAGTCTATGGCTCCTCACTTGAATGTGTCTTCTACCAGGTCTTATTCTCTTAAGTCTCCAACCTTCAAAATGTTCATATTCAATTAGTGAATGAATTAGATGTACATCATTGATCCTTCATCGTTCAGAATGTGTGTCAATAGGGTACCAAGTACCCAGGACAAAATAAGAAATTTTCACCTGATCCAAGAGATTCTGTAGAACCAAATGTAGCCTTAAGAATTTTCTGAAAGGGGGCGGCTAGGTGGCACAGTGGATAAAGCACCATCCCTGGAGTCAGGAGTACCTGGGTTCAAATCCAGTCTCAGACACTTAATAATTACGTAGCTGTGTGGCCTTGGGCAAGCCACTTAACCCCATTTACCTTGCAAAAAAACTAAAAAACAAAAGAATTTTCTGAATGCAAAGAGACTACATACACATTTTAAAATTATATAAAATTCCTTGATAAATAGAATTATGGAGATATCTCTTGGGAAGAGTTCAGATGGTAAGATTTTCCAGATTAATGTTGTACTGACTGCATCAATCCCCAGAATAGTGATGTTTCTGTCTGTCTCTGTCTCTCTCTCTGCCTCTCTCTCCCCCCCTGCCCCCCCCCCCAAGCTGAAGGTCTCCAGAACCATTGTGCTGACCTCATTGTTGTATACTTTTGAAACCTGGACAGTACCAGAGTCATGCCAGAAAACTGAATCACTTCCATTTAAATTGTTGTAGGAAGATTCTGATGATCACTGAGCAGGATCAGCTACCAAACACTGAGGTCCTTTCTCAAAAACTACATGGGGCTAGCCATGTTGTTTGCATACCAAAATGTATGCTTGCCAAAAAGATTATTTTATGGAGAACTCACATAGGGCAAACACTCATGGGGGGAGGGAGGATGGTCAGCAAAAGACAGGACACTCTAAAGGTCTCTCTGAAGAAATTTGGAATTGACTGTGGAGCATGGAAGACCCTGGCCCAGGACTGCCCAGCATGACTTGCCCTCATTGGAGAGGGTGCTGTGTTCTGGAAGCAAGGCAGAGTGGAAGCAACTCAAAGGAAATGTGAGATGTGCAAATTTAGAAAATTTGCTCCAAATGTTCACATGGAGTATTTGTGCCTGACCTGGGGTAGAGCCTTCCTGGTTCATATTGATCTGATCAGCCACAGTCAGACACATTATAATTTGACTCTAATGAAGTGATATTGTTTTGATCCTCTTTGAGAACAAAGCCAACTATATACACATATGTATGTATATGGGTAATACATACACAATATATATCTATCTATATGTATAGATATCTATATCTATATCTATACCTATATATATCTCATCTTGTGCATGACTCGATTTCATTTCTCAGTCTTTCTAAATGTGTAAGTTTTTATTATTGTATTTTATTATTAATTTAAGTTATCATTATTATTATTATTAAAATTTTAATTTATGGAACAAAATAAATATTTCCATAGCATAACATAATAAAAAGATGATTTTACATGAAACTGTGAGTCTATTATGTGCAATGTTATTCCTTTTAAATACATAATAAGATTATTATATAAATTTCTATTTTTTTCTTTTTCCTCTCCCCCACCCTAGTGATGGCTACATCAAATATACACATCTACATATGTATGTAAAATTTTTCTCTACTTCTGTTTTTGAATTTATTCTCTGAATGCAGAGAGCATCTTTGCTTCATATTTTCTTTATAATTAATTTGGACATTAAGTGAACACTATTGTAATCCATATGTTGCCCATCAATTATGGTACATTATGAGAATGATGAGAATGACCCACTTTTTTTCCTGGTCAAGCACCATTTGACCTGTGTATCATGCACAATTTCCTGTTGGCCATCTGTTCCACTTCAATGACCCATAATTTCAATGAGAGAGAGAGAGAGAGAGAGAGAGAGAGAGAGAGAGAGAGAGAGAGAGAAACAGAGACAGAGACAGAGAGACAGACAGAGACAGAGAGACAGACAGAGACAGAGACAGGGAAATAGAGACAAACTAGAGCCACAGAGTGAGAGAGATAGAAAGACACACACACACAGAAACAGAGAGACAGAGAGACACAGCAAGCCAAAGAGAGAGACATAGACAAAGGTAGAGAGAAAGAGATAGAGAAAGACAGAGTCATGTAGAAAGACCAATAAAACAATGAGGCAGAGAAAGAGAGGGACACAGAGAAAGACAGGCAGACAGACAGACAGTGATAGAGACAGAGACAGAGAGAGAGTTTCATGTCATTGAAAGAGTTTCCCAGTTTCCCAAATACAATCCAGAACTTTCTTTCCTTTTCAATCTGAGCCCTGTTCACTGTCAAAACTTATGACGTCTGTCCTTCTTTCTTGAAGAAGGGTACAGCATCAGGGAGGTGATGCCATGCTAAGCATGTGAATTGGATTTGAGTGAGGGGGGCAGGTTGTGCTGTCACCAGCCTCACGTTCTCTTCCAGAGTCATCTGGGTCCATTGGTCAGACATGAGTCACATGGAGATGACCCTGGATGTGAGGCAATCATGGTCAAGTGACTCGCCCAAGCTCACACAGCTAATGAATATCAAGTATCTGAGGCTGAATTCAAACTCTTATCCTCCTGCCTCCAAGGCCAGTGCTCTATGCACTGCGCCACCATAGCTTACTTGTATGTATTTGTTTACATGTTATCTTCTCCATTATTTTGATAAGTCTTTAAGGAAGGGGCACTGGTCTTGGAGTCAAGAGGATGGGAGCTTGAATCCAGACTCCGAGATCCTTGCCGGCTTGGCCAAGTCCCTTAACTGTGATTGCCTTGCGTCTCAACTATCCCTAGTTGTCCTGATTCATCTGGAGTCAGTGATTCTGAAGGAGAAAGTGAGGTTGGTGACTCAGTCTGACACCCCCACACTCAAATCCAATTCACATGATTGTCATGGCATCATCTTCCCTGATGACTTGCTTGTTCACAACAGAATTGAAGAGAAGGAAGAAAGTTCTGGATTGCATCTGAGAAATCGGTCAATATGCACTCATCATTTACGCACATATACCTACGAGAGCTAACATTTAAATAGCGTTTATTATGTATCTAGGACTTTACAATTATTATCTCCTTTGATTCTCACAATAGCCCTGGGAGGTAGGTGTTATTATACCCATTCATGGATGAGAAAAACAAAACAGAACAAGATTAAATGACTTGCTCAGGATCACACAATGAATATCTGAAACTGGATTTGATCTCAGGTCTCTTTCTGCCTCCAGGCCTAATGCTCCACTCCTCCACTTAGTTGCTTCAGTAGCTATTTTCATGATATGTGTGTGTGTGTGTGTGTGTGTGTGTGTGTGTGTGTTTTGCTGATCTGTATCATGGAAATTGCAATATATAATGATCAAATAGCTCAAGAAGTAATATTTCTTGTTATTCCTGGATATATAATAAAGTGAATTCCAATTCATTTCTCTTTCTCTCCAAGAAAGACCTTATGAATCATTCTTTTTTTACATACACCTTCCTTCTGATTTCCTTTATAGCAAAGATGTAAAGATTTACATCATTCAACTTTTTCAATACCATTTTGTACTGGATGGAAATCTCATAATTAGAAAAGCACTAATAAGCAATTTACATTTGATAAATATTCTAAAAACTGGTGATTCTTGGCACATACTGACCTTCTGCCACTCTGACAGTTCACTTGGGAAGAAGGCTACACAAAACTTAAGAACACGGTCTTTGTTGGATTACTCTGAATAAAGAGTCATTCTTCAAATGGACAGATACTTGTTGAGGAGTCTCTGTCTGCCTAATTAGGCTGGCCATTGGAAAGTAGAAATCTGTGTGGTTCTTGAGACGCTAAGGCCACTTACATGTACTTGAATCCCTTTTATATTTCTCACATATTCCCACATTGCCTCAAGATCCTCCCAAACTCTATTTTCACTCACATTTCTCTTCTCGTTATTGTTCAGTTGTTTCTAACTCTTTGGGATCCCTTTTCAGGTTTTCTTGGCAAAGATGCTGAGGTGGTTTCTCCAGTTCATTTTATAGGTGAGTAATGAGGCAATCAGGGTTAAATGACTTGCCCAGGGTCACAAAGCTAGTAAGATTCTGAGGCCTGATTTGAACTCAGGATAATGAATCCATGTGCCACCTAGATACCTAACGGTTAAGGTGGAGTCAGTTCTAGAAGTCTTGACTTCTCCCCCTGTCTTTAGGGATAGCAAAAATAATAAATCCTATCCTGTAACATTTCAAAGGTGCATCTCTTTGTAAAAGTTCCTTCTTTATAACACCCTAATGAGGTAAGTATTCCTAGTGTTATTATTCCTATTTTCAGATGAGAAACTTGAGGTTCTGACCATTGGGTCTTCATATATATATATATGTATATATATATATATATACATATATATATATATATATATATTCCAGTTTGATTGGGGTGCCAAACTGAAGGCCAGAGGAAAGCTACAGAGGAAAAGAAACAGATAGGGATCCCTGGAAAGAGACCAAAAAAATCCTTGAATGAGAAAAGGGAGAACTAAACTGTAGTGAAGAAAAAGACACAGGGAGAGAAAGCTAGAGAGAAGAAGAAAGATAAACAGAATTATGGAATGAAATACACAGATACACAATGTGCATGCAAATATATATATATATATATGTATACACACACACACACACACACACACATATATATATATGTATATATCCATGTGTGTGTGTGTGTAAAAAATCCTTTCCCTTCTTTGCTTCTTCCCCAAAAAGAAAGAGATAAAGGAGGGGAAGAGAGTGAGAGAGACAGACAGAAACAGAGAAAGAGAAAGATAGAGATAGAATGAAATAGAGTGGGAGGAGGAGAAGAAGAAAGAAGAAGCAGAAGAAGAAAAAGGAGAAACAGAAGCAGAAGCAGAAGCAGGAGCAGGAGCAGAAGAAGAAGAAGAAGAAGAAGAAGAAGAAGAAGAAGAAGAAGAAGAAGAAGAGAAGGAGGAGGAGGAGGGAGAGAACATGTAAAATACATATAACATAGATAACACACAGAATAAATTCAGGAGGCATATGGTGAATCCTAGATGAAGACATAGAGACCCTGAAAGGAAGTCTCACTAAACTGTAGTGAAGAAAAAGACACAGGGAGAGAAAGTTAGAGAGAAGAAGAAAGATAAACAGAATTATGTCTTACCTATCCTGTTAGAGATGGTGTTGAACCCAAAGAGCAAGATGGAGACCAGCGTTTGATAAGTTTGGGAATCTTTAATTTCCCAGGGACTGCCTGGGGATGAAGAGGACCCAAATCAGACAGTCCCTGAGTGTTCAGGGGATAGGGTTTTTATAGTATTTGGGGGGGGGTACTGAGAGCAAGCAGGAGACAGAAGCAAAGACAGCAGTTAGATATATTTTCTGTACTACTACAAACATATGTAAACATGGTTCAGTATAGATAGGGAACTAGACAGAGTGGGAAAGGGTCAGGGTCTCTGTGTTATGTCTCAACATGTCGTGTATTCCAGGGCTTCCCACAAGTTTGAGGGAGTGAATTTTATTATCTTATGGTTCCAGCTGCATCTGGGGAAGGGGAAGCAGTCCTGGGAGGAAGCAGGAATTTTACAGATACAGCAAGATAATTAGGCTAACAAGGGGGCCTCGTGAATCTTAGACACATTTATGGTATATCTGTGACCCCAGAGTCAAGCATTTGGGTCCTGTCAGATTATTTTCAGACCCAAAGGTGCCTAGCCAAAGTTATATTTCTGAGGAGTTTCTCAGGGCCCAGAAAGGTGTCAAGGACTCCTTCCATACAGGGATTATACAAATATTGATATTGTACTTCAATGGGAATGAGGCTCAGGGTGAATAGAGAGTACCTGACTGGTAGGGCACTATCTAATCAGTCAAGTCTGAACACAGGACTATTGTTCTTGGCCTGCTGCTTCCTTTCCCCATCCTTCCCTTTCCTGCTCCTCTGCCCCCCCACCCTGTCTCCAGGCTGGGGGAGGGGGCCCCTCCCTGTGACACACACCAACACAGTTACTGACTTTGTGGGTGTCCATCCAGGGACTTACCAGCAGGAGATTGAGTCAACCCCAAACCCATTGAACTTAGATATTAGTATCCCTGTCTCCACCCCCTCAGAGACCCAGGCATCTAGAGTCTCTCAATAATCTATTCCATCAAGGACCTTGTATTCTGCCCTATTGAACAATCACACCTTAACCTGTCCTCTGGTCCTTACTCTCTCTGAGTCTTAATTTCCTTGTCTGAAAAATGTGGGGGTTGTATTATATCATCACTTATCTCCCCTTCATCTCTATTGCTAGGATCCTATGAGCTTAGGCATCTAGGACCTGCCACCATGAGGATATAGGCATCTACCATCTTATCTTCCCTACCCCCATCTACCAACAAACTAATGTTCTCTCCAAGATCCTGGGATCTTTCTTCTGAATTTTCAAACCTCTTTGGTGCTTAGGTATTCAAACCTCAAGCCAGCAGAACCTAGGTGTCTGAGGTCAAAGGGTAACAGAGGGCAGGGCTTCTAGTTTGCTGAAGAATGTTTGGGGGAGGTATGGGCGGGGCAGAAATGGGGTGGAGAGTGCCTAGGGCCCCGGGCAGGCAGGGGTTAAAAGGCAGGGAGCTGGAACTGCAAGATGTGAGGATGGGTTTCTGAGAGAGACAGTCCAGGATCACCCATTCCTCCTGGTGGGGTACCCTAGCCAATCCAATTCAGGCTTTGCCTCTTTGCCTCTGGGATTCTCTTTGTATGTTTGCCTCTTGTCTTTCCCTCTAATTTCTTCATTTCTCCCTCTTTCTGTCTCTGGTTCTACATCCATTTCTCACTGCCTCTGCCTTGCTCTTTTTCCTCTCTCTGTATGTTTCTCTCCAGAACTCCATCTGGATTCCACTCAGCAGGTAAGATCAGAAGCCTCTTCCTCAGTCTTCTTTGAAGCCCTGAAAAAATCAAGAGAATAGAGAGACCATTGGGAGGGGAACAGAGAAACTCTGATTAATAAAATATGAAGAGATTATCCTGATTATCTAGAGTCTAGAAGAATATTTTTTTTAGGTCTTTTTGCAAGGCAAATGGGGTTAAGTGGCTTGCCCAAGGCCACACGGCTAGGTCATTATTAAGTGTCTGAGACTGGATTTGAACCCAGATACTCCTGACTCCAAGGCCGGTGCTTTATCCACTATGCCACCTAGCTGCCCCTTGGAAGAATATTTTCTGGTGGGGGGAAAGAATCTTGTTTTACAGAAAAAGAAACTGAGCTCCAAAATAGTCAAGTGATTTTGTCCTCTTCTTTTTGCCTCCTTGATGATTTTATAGAGCAGCAAGGAAAGGAAGGGATTTATCTGGGGTCAAATGAGTGATTCAATGTCATTCAAGAGAAGATTGGATGACCATTTGGAGGGGATGTTGCTCTTTGGGGTCCTTTCTCACTATGAGGTTCTATGATTCTAAAGACCATACAAGAAACCAGAAGTCTTGGTTCTTATGTCATCTGAAGATTAGAAAAGAGAATTGATGAGTCAAGTGAAATTGGGGAAGAGGGATGAGTTCAAAGTGGAGAGATGATAATTTATCAAAGAGAAAGCAGGACTAAGGTCACCAGGAATGAGTCAGTATCCCAATTTAGAGTGAAGAATCAGGGTTAGAAAGGGGTGGAGTCTATTTCAGGAACCAATCAAGTTGCTTCCTCTTTCCCCCAGGAATGGTCATGAAGATATTGATGTTCACCTTGATGCTGATGACCACAGGTTTGGAGATGAGGACAGGGATGGAGACAGGACTTTGGGTCAGGATGGGACTGGGGTGAAAGATGAAGATACGGATGGGGATGGGGCATATATGGAATTGGCCATCGAATTGAGGAAATGGATGAAGATGAGCATGAAGATGGGTTTGGGGAGAGAAGTGGGGTTGGAGACAGGTAAGAGGGGGGGATGAGATTTAGAGTAAAGATGCAAATAGTCATGGGATTTGAAGAGGGGATGTGAATCGGGATGTAAATACAGAAGGGTTAAGGGGTTGAAGCGGGGTGGGGGGAGCAGATTATAGAATAGACAAGGATCAAGATGCATTTTGCTGAATGTCAGAGAAAGGATAAGGTTACATTTGGGGGTGACCTTATGGTAGTATTTCTTCCTCCACAGCCTGGGCTAAGGAAGGTGATAAGATTTTCACTGCCCACCCTTGTGAAGGAAAACAACACCCCTACCAGGCTGCTCTCTTCTCTTCCAACCGCTTGCTGTGTGGTGGAGTCCTCATACACCCCCAGTGGGTTCTTACAGCTGCTCACTGTAATAAACCGTGAGTTTTTTGACCCAGTGATGGGAGAAATTATGGTTAGACCCCAGTATATACTTCCTCCTCACTATATATTTGGGATGATTGCAACTATGGGTGACTGCGACCTTCACCTTCAGCCCCATTCTCTTCTTTGTTGTATCATGATAATCAAGGGATGGTTGTAGCAGCCCAGGGAAGTAATGGGTCCTTAATCAAGGTCAGAGGGCCCAAGGAAAGACCAGAATTTCTCTTTCAGCAATTTACAGGTTTTCCTAGGCAAGCACAACATTCAGCGGTGGGAGAAAAACCAGCAGCTGAGGAAAGTAGTCCAGACTATCCCACATCCAGACTATGATAGATCCCAACATGATAATGACATTATGCTGTTGAAGCTACTTCAGGCTGTGACTGTGACTCCTTTTATCCAGCCCCTGTATCTTCCATGGGAATCAGACTGCACAGATAATTTGACCTCATCTTGCATCATCTCTGGCTGGGGCAAGACAGATATAGAGGGTCAGTGGGAGGACAGAAATCACAAGGGGGAGGGCAATATGTTGGGAAGGACCAATGTCTATGGGAAGAACAATTAATAAGTGGTGATAAACAGAGGAAGACTTTGATGATAGGGGAAATAGTTCTTTGGGGAAGTAGAGGACAATCAAGAGTGCCCTCAATCTAAGGGAAGCAGGATGGGGAATAAGAATGAACCTGGATGAACAAGCAGCATGACACAGAAAAAAACAGCAGCTGGAGGGATCTGTAATGATAAAGACCAATGATGAGAGAGCTAATAGTGGGAAAGGTCCATGGTGGGTGGTATTTGTAATGGGAGGGGCCAACACCAGACTTGGAAGGAATCAGTGATTAGAAGAAATGATAAAGGAGGGGATAAAATTGGGGGGGGGGAAGATTGGTAAGATAAGCATTCTTTGGAAGAGCCTCTTAAGGGAAAGATCAATAGTGGGAGAGGCAAGTTCTAGAATATGGCTGAGCAAAATAACTGTATTAGTAGCTTCTAGATTCCAACTGTGTGACCCAATACCAGTACTTTGATGTCTCTTCCTCCAACTTTCTCCAGGCCATTTTCCAAACACACTCCAGTGTGCTTCTGTCCACCTGGTGCCTCATAAAATCTGCCAGCAGGCCTATCCCAACCAGATTACTTCCAATATGGTGTGTGCAGGGGAACAGAAGACCGGAGAAGATGCTTGTCAGGCAAGTTGGGGAGATGCAGGTTCAGAATTCAACAGAGAGGCAAAGAGATACCCAGAGACAGAAAACTGGCAGTAGGGAGAAAAACAGAGTCCCAGAAGAAGAGAGAGACAGAGAGACAAAGAGACAGCAGAGACAGAGACAGACACAGAGAGAGAGAGAGAGATAAAGACAGAGAGAGGAGAGAGACAGAGAGAGACAGAGCTAGAAAGAGAAAGAGAGAGGAGAGACAGAGAGAGAGAGAGAGAGAGAGAGAGAGAGAGAGAGAGAGAGAGAGAAGAAAGAGGGAGAGAAAGAAGGAGTTAAGAAAATGAAAGTGACACTAAGAACCTAAGGATTCCACAGTGCCATAAGCAATCAGTTAGTTAGCAAGCATCTGTTAATGATTTATCCTGGAATCAGATAATATGACAAGGACAGACAAACAGAAGTCCTTAAGGAAATTCCCTTCTTGTGGGAGAGAACAGATGGGGAACCCTAAAATATATAGCATTCCATAGCATAGTATAACATAACATAACTTTACATAATGTGTTGATTGTCCATGGTGTCTGATTTTTCATGACCCCATTTGGGATTTTCTTGACAGATACCCGAGTGGTTTGTCATTTCCTTCTCCAGTTTGTTTTACAGATGAGGAAACTAAGGCAAACATGGTTAAGTGATTTGTGCAGGGTCACCCAGCTAGTAAGGGTCTGAGTCCTGATTTAAACTCTGGAAAAGGAATCTTCCTGACTCCAGGTCTGGCATTATAACCACTACACTACCATAAAATATAGCATAACGTAAGATAACACAACATAACAAATTAATATAACATAGTGTAGCATAATATAATATGGCATAAAAATATAACAGCATAATATAATATAATATAATATAACATATTGTAAATAGAAAGTAATTTTAGAGGGCAATGTCTAACAGAAAGAGGAAGGGGAAGAATGCTTGGATAGGAACTCTCACAAAAAGGAGGATTTGAAGCAAAGAGGTAAGCAGGTTGACAAATGAGGAGCTTTCTCCAAGGTCAGGCTAGGGACAGGACAGGAGAGGTTGTCTAATCCCTAAGCATGTCTTCACCTGTCTCCAATTCTACAGAGCCCTTTGTCTTTGTGTCTCTCCTTCTTTACCTCTCCCTCTAAGTCTTTCTTTGTAGCCTCATTGTCCTGCCTCTGTTTCCATTCCTCTCTGTATCTTTCTATGTGTCTCTGGGTCTTTCACAGTCTCTCCTCTCTCCAGGGTGATTCTGGAGGACCCCTCGTGTGTCAGGGACGTCTTCGAGGTCTGGTGTCCTGGGGGGAGTTTCCCTGTGGCTCAGCCCAGAAGCCAGGAGTCTACACTGATGTGTGCCGATACTGTGACTGGATCCGAAGAACGATTCGAGCCAACTGATCACCATGTGAAACTTCTGACATTTGACTGTACTGGCTGGTTCCAAGTTCTCATGTGTCAGACTTACTCTAGTCCTTTTCCCCCCTCTCCTGCCACAAGTAATATACTGAAAATTAACATATTCAATAAAACAAAATTTACTCCACATAAATAATGTCTTTTCTGTTCAATCCAATCTGATCCCTTAATCAACATCAGTAGTCTTCTTGGGCATTTTTTTCCCTTTCTAAGATTTAGAGGTCATATCAAAACTCTCTCTCTCTCTCTCTCTCTCTCTCTCTGTGTGTGTGTGTGTGTGTGTGTGTGATGGACACCTTTACCAATCTGGTGAAACAATGGACCCTTTACAGAAAAATGGTTTGGAATCCTCATTTGCGATTGAAAAAAAAGAAAAAGTTAAATTTTAGTTAGACGCTTGTGAAAACATAGATGTGCTAATTGGCCAGTGTAATTTTGCAGACCTCATCTGCGAAGCCCTGGGTTGTGCAGTCTCAAAGATTTCACTTCTACAGCCCATATTCCTCTCACCTTCCCCAAATCCTCTTCCCCTTCTCCTGGTCAATTCTGTGGTCTTCCTGACTTAATTCTTTTTTTCTTTTTTTAGGTTTTTGCAAGGCAAATGGGGTTAAATGGCTTGCCCAAGGCCACACAGCTAGGTCATTATTAAGTGTCTGAGGTCGGATTTGAACACCCAGGGACTCCTGACTCCAGGGCCGGTGCTTTATCCACTGCGCCACCTAGCCGCCCCTCCTGACTAATTCTTACTCCCACTTCCTTCTGGAATCTGGGCTCTGCCGCTGCCTTGTCCCCCCAGGGGTAGGGAAGACCAGAAAGGCTCTGGAAAAATCTGAGGAAGGAGGAGGAGAAAGCGGACTCCGGTTCGGTTTAACTTGAGCCCGGATCGGACGCGGACAAAGGCTCAGGATGAGGCGGGGGACAGAAGGGGGAAGACAGGCTTGGCAGAAACAGAAAAAAACCAGACCAAGAGCTAGAGGGGTGAGAAAAAGAGGGGCCCTGGCAAGTGAGGGGAAGAGAGAGACCTGGCAAAGGGAGACAGGCGCGGAAAGGGAGCGAGTCAGTGTGCACAAAATAGGGACTGGCCTGGCCAGAAAGGGAAAGGCATGGGAAAATGGAAATAGGAGAAATTCAAAGATATGGAAGGAGAGGTAGAGAGAGGCAGAGAAAGAGAGAGAGAGAGACAGAGAGACAGAGAGACAGAGAGACAGAGAGACAGAGAGACAGAGAGAGAGAGAATGAGTCAGAGAAACAGAGAGACAGAGAGAGAATGAGTCAGAGAAACAGAGGCAGACGTAGAAGCAGACGTGATAAAGAGACAAAGAGAGCCAGAGAGCCAGAGAAAGATAGGCAGAGACAGAGAGCTAGATAGAGCAAAAGAGAGACAGACAGAGGAAGAGAGAAACAGATAGAAACAGAAACACAAAGGGAGAAAGAGACAAAGAGAGTGGAATTTAGGGAGTGAGAGGAGACTGATAAGAGAAAAGGAAAAGAAGGAGGAGGGAGGTGGAGAGAAACAGAGGAAGACAGGAACAAGACGAGGAGGAAGCAAAGTGGGACGAGGAAGAGGAAGAGGCGAAAAGAAGAGAGGGATAGACAGATCCAGAGAGAGGGGCGGGAGAGGAGCATCCAGGGTCACAGATAGCGCCCCGGGGTTCGGACAGGGACGTCGCGTTAGCGGGGCTTCCGAAAGAGCCCCGTCCCTTCCTGTGCCTCCCCCTTTCCTGCCCCCAGCCTCCAGCCTGAGCCTCTTTCCCCATCAGGGCGGGTCCCTCCCCTCCTACTGTGCTCTCTCCTTTCAGTTGAGCTCCAGCCAAGTCCCCACACTTCCAGGACTCCCTCCCCTCTCCAGGGTCTCTGTACCCCCCCTCCCTCCCCAACACCCCCCCCCCTTTTCCCTCTGTTCCCCCCCCCCCCCCCCCCCAGCCAGCTGGAAGGGTGTGCCCAGGGATGCGGCGGCTTTCCCGTAGTCATCAGATTGGGAGAGGGAGACAAAATCCGAGACCCAGAGGGAGTCGCTCTCCTAAATAGATGGAGACAAAAAGACCTAGCAACGCAGGAGTCCTGGGGACCCAGAGACTAAGCCACGGGGTCGGAGATGCAGAAACTCGGGGCTGTGGAGATGCGGCCAAGCCGAGACTCCGAAATGGGGACACTGGAGCCATAGAGAGATAGGGAGGGAGAGAGAACCCCGGAGGAGTGCCTTTATCATTTTAAACTTTCCAAAACACTGTAACGCGAGACCCCGAGGTAGAGGTGAGCCGAGAGCCCGCCCGGGCTTTCTGGTCCGGGGTCCGAGGTCCCCAATCCGTTCCCTGGCCGGCCCTCCTGGGGGAGGCTTTGCTGGCTGGGCCCCCTGTGGAGGTCCGGCCGCAGCCTTCTAGGCAGGCGGGGGCGAGGGTGGAGGGCAGATACGTTCACCTTAACCCTGCCCCCCCCAGTCCGAGGAGCCTCACCCTCGGGTACGGAATGCGACCGGGGGCAGGAGGCAGGGGCGGTGGGGCGAGCCGGTTATAAGCTGGGGAGGAGGCTACCGCACAACGTGAACCCAGGACCAGAGGCTGCAGGACCCGAAAGCGGAGGGGAGCCCGGCAGAGCTTTGGTAGGCACTAGCCAGCCCCCCCCTACCCTGCCGCCCCTGAGGCCACCCACAGGTACCTTGGCCAAGGATGCGCAGGGGCTCTGGCCCATCTCTATTCTCCCTTGGGGACTGGCCCGGGCGCCTGCACCGGCTCGTCCCCTTCACCTCCTTTGTCTCTCAGGTTCTCCTCTAAGCTCGGAATGTCTCTGCACCCTTATTTCGCTCTCCCTCCACCACTCCATTGGGCTTTCTTTGTTTGCTTTGGCTCTTTGTTTATTTGTTTGGGTCTGGGTGGGCGGGTGCTCTGACTGGGGCCCCCTCTTTCTCTGTCTCTGATTGTCTCTTTGGCCTGGGGTCTAGTCTTCATCATTGTTATATTTCTCCCTTATCTCTGTGGCTCCCCATCTCTGCCGTTCTTTGAGTGCTTGCAGTTATCTCTGTTACCTCTCCTCTCTCTCTCTCTCTCTCTCTCTCTCTCTCTCTCTCTCTCGTTCTCTGTCTCTGTCTCTCTGGATATCTGTGGCCATTTTTGTTATGATTCTTATGGCCCTCTCTGTGACTCCTCAGCCCAGTCCCTCTTTGGATCTCTGTACCCATTTTTTAAAAAAATCTCTATCCTGGAGATCTGTGTTGTTTCCTCTCTCTGCCACTCTTTGGATCTTTTTAGGTTTTTGCAAGGCAATGGGGTGAAGTGACTTCCCCAAAGCCACATACCTAGATAATTATTAAGTGTCTGAGGTTGGATTTGAACTCACGTCCTCCTGACTCCAGGGCCAGTGCTCCATCCATTGTACTACCTAGCCGCTCTGTGGGATTTTTTTTAAACCTTCTTCTGCCTATATTCATGATTTACTCCTTCAGTGTCATTTTGGGCCTTCCCTAAATATTTGAAATGCAGACCTCTTTTAGCCCAGAGAGAGGAGGGGCGAGGTATGGGGGAAAGAAACTGGAGATCAAGGGCTCTGCCAGGGTTTGAGGCAGATGGAAAGATTTGAGTCCAGAATCAGAACTGGGTGATTTAAATTCTGGTTTTGTTAATTACTACTTATATGACCTTGCTCAACTCACTTAATGATTCTGGAACTCATAAGGTCATTGGACTAGATAATCTCTAAAGCACCTTACAATTCCAGATCTATGTCCCCATGAAAACAGCAGCTTGCTTTGATGCCCATCTTCATCACTTATTTTGTGATAATGTGATCTTGATTGCTTGACCTAAACCTCAATTTTCCCATCTGTAAAGTAGGCACAGTAATACTTGCTTGCACCCTCCACCTCCTTGAATTATTTTGAGGAAATCAAAAATATTAGAGAAATTTGAGTTATCATTAGAATAAGGTCTTAGAAGTTGACTTCCTCCTCTCCCACCTCCTATCTCCCAATCTCAGGTGCAGTGATGATGCCTCCAGTGGGTTTCCTTTGGACCTGGACCCTGGCACTTTTGATGTCAGTGTTGATCATGGGAGACCCAGGTCTGTCAGGTTAAGTATGTGAACAAAAGTGTGTGGAGAGAATGGAATGGATGTATGTGTGTGATATAGAATAGAGGTAGATGGGAAGGAGAGAGAGAGAGAGGAGAGGAGAGGAGAGGAGAGGAGAGGAGAGGAGAGGAGAGGAGAGGAGAGGAGAGGAGAGGAGAGGAGAGGAGAGGAGAGGAGGGGAGAGGAGGGGAGAGGAGGGTAGGGTAGGGGAGGGTAGGGTAGGGGAGGGGAGGGGAGGGGAGGGGAGGGGAGGGGAGAGGAGGGGAGAGGAGGGGAGAGGAGGGGAGAGGAGGGGAGAGGAGGGGAGAGGAGGGGAGAGGAGAGGAGAGGAGAGGAGAGGAGAGGAGAGGAGAGGAGAGGAGAGGGAGAAAGAGAGAGAGAGAAAGAAGAAGAAGAAGAAGAAGAAGGAGAAGAAGAAGAAGAAGAAGAAGAAGAGGAAGAGGAGGAGGAGGAGGAGGAGGGGGAGGAGGAGGAGAAAAGGAGGGAAGGAGAGATAGAGAAAGAAGACGGAGGAAGGAAGAGAGAGACAGAGAAAGAAAAGAAAAAAGGGAGAGAGAGAAACACAGAGATACAGAGACAGAAAAAAAAGAGAGGAGAAGAAAAAAGAGGAAGAAGAGGTGCAGGAAGAAGAGAAGGAAGGAGGAGAGGGGAGAAGAAAGTAAGGATAGATTCTGAGGGAAGACTTAGCTGGAAAGAAGCAATGGAAGGAGAGTGAGGAGCAGAGCCTAGAGAGTGGAGAGAGAATCAAGAGGGTTCAGAGTCTCTGAAGAAAAGGAGAGGGGGGGGGGGGTGGCGCGGTGGCTAAAGCACGGGCCCTGCAGTCAGGAGGACCTGGGTTCAAATCCGATCTCCGACACTTAGTAATGACCCACTTCACTCCATTTGCCTTGCAAAACCCTTAAAAAAAAAGAAAAGGAAAAGAAAGGAGAGAGTGAAAGGAGAGAGTGGGCAGTTGGATCTGCAAAGCTCAGAGGAATCAGGGGAAAGAAGGAGTAAATGGTCACACTCTTCGTCATTTCAGCAAAAGATAATAATGGGAAAGACAAGTCAGATTTAAAGGCTCCAGTTGAGTTTGGTGGTTTTCTGTCTAATTGGGTGATTAATTGGTTTGTTTATTTATTTGATTTTTAATTTGTTTTTCCCACAAATTTTTTTTTCATGTTTACCCTTTTCTCCCTCCCTCCTTTCCCTCCCCCTTCCTCTGACGGAAAAGCATTCTAATACAGGTCAGGCATGTACACTACGCTAAACAGATTCACGAAAGTGTGGCTGTTTCCAAGCAGGTTGTCAGGAAAGGGGAGCAGTGAGCTGGAGCAGGTGAAGGGGATTTGGGGAGAGGGGGCAGGGGCTCACTGCTAGTCCCTTACCTCAATGGCCCAGCTACCCAAGAGGTAGTCCGCCCCCCTCTCAACCTGCTGCTGTTCACTCAAACAACACCCAATCCCATCCTAAGTCCTATATCCTGTCTCATTTCTTGAGCCCAGGCCCTATCCCATGTTCTGTCCCTACCTTCCCTCATCATGAACTTTCCTTCCACCACCCCCCCCCCAGGCCAGAAGAATGGGGCCCACCCGGAGAACGAGGCCTGCCTGGATCAAGGGAGCCCTCAGCAGGACAGGAGCAGCACAGATCCGATGGAACCCTGCCAGGACACCAATACTGTTCGGGATACTACCGATCGCATCTTACAAGGCATAGAATGTCAACCCCGAACCCAACCCTGGCAGGCAGCTTTGTTTCTGAAGCCAGACAGACTCTTTTGTGGGGCAGTACTGATCCATCCACAGTGGGTGATCACAGCTGCACATTGCCAGAAACCGTAAGTGAGGAGGGAGAAAACAGAATGGGGGTGGGGATGGGGATGGGGAGGGGAGGGGGAGTGAAGGAAGGAGGGGGAGGAGTGAGGATGAGGAGGAAGGAGAGAGATGAAAGGGGAGAGGAGGGCTGGAGGGTAGAGAGAGTGAAAGAAGGAGGAAGGAGGAGGAGGAGGAAGGAAGGAAGGAGAGGAAAGGGTGAGAAGAAAGAAGATGAGGAGGAGGGATAGAGATTAGAAGGGAGAGGAGAAGAGAACAAAGGGGCTGAGGAGAGATGAGAATGAAGAGGTGGAGGGGAGGGAAGGATAGAGGAAGGAGAATGGAGAGATGGAGATGAAGCTGAAGATGGGAGGGAAGGCAGAAGGGGTGGGGAATCAAGGATAAGTGACAGTGGTGAATCTGGAATCAGTAGAACTTGGATTCAGATTTTGTCTCTGACACTAGATCATAACTCAGAGACCCTATGGATTAGTGGATTGAGTCTTAGAGTCCTGAAGGGCTTCAAACCCTACCCCAGACACTTCATAACTGTGTGACCTTGGTCAGGTCCTTTCTGTTCCCTGAATATCCATGCCCTCATCTGTAAATATCTACTTGCCGAGTTGAGTCTGTGATGAGTTATTGTTTGCAAAGTGTTCTGATACAGTATTCTGTTATCATATCACTAGCATTGTTATCATTGGAGGTTGGAAGACCAGAGTTCAAATCTGATCCCAGGCATTAACCATGAGACCCTGAGCAAGTCACCTCTCCTCTGCTTTCCATTACTTCATTTCTCCAATGGAGATCACCTATAACCAGAATCTGCCAGGGTTGTTAAAGAATCAAATATTGGGATAATCAATTCCTTCCTCTTTCCCTTTCATGGGAGTCTCACAATCTTGGGAAATGGATATTCAGGTTTCGTCAATCTCATCTTCCATGTAGGGAAACAGACTCACAAAGATTATGACATTCCTCATTGTGTGGCATGGAAACAAAATATTAGCATCTCAAATTTAGAAGTAAATATTTTTAATATTAATATATATCTGAGGTTGGGTTTGAATCTACTTTCCGACTCCCTCCAATATGGAACTTCTAAGCTCTAGACATACTTCTCCAACTATCTCTGTGACATCTCTACCAAAACAGATCATAGGTACCAGACAGGATATGGAATTGAGAGGACTTGTAGATGTCCAATAGCTCATCATTTAATAGATATGGAAATAGAACTCTAATACTAGGTGGGCATCTATGGGATTGACCATGAGAGTAGGGCTGGGGTGAGGGTGTAGGAATGACCTGTCTATCATCTCCTGCAGCAACTACATTGTTGTCCTGGGCCGGTATTGCCTCCATGGGTCTGAGGAGAGCCAGAAGATTCTGAGTGGTGTCCAATCCTTTCCCCATCCCAACTATACCCGGCCAGCTCACTCTAATGACCTCATGTTAATTAAATTGAACACAAAGGTCTCAGTCTCAAAAAGCATCAGACCCATCAACATCTCAACTCAAGCTCCAACTGCTGGGACCACCTGCATTGTCTCAGGTTGGGGGACTACAAGCAGCCCTCAGGGTAAGTTTTGGACTCTTTCTATGTATCTTCTCAGTCAGATTTGTGTCCATCTCCATGTCTGTTTCCATAGCTACCTGGAAATAGTGTTGGATTCGGCATCATAGGATCTCAGTTCAAGATCTTCTTCTGCTGCTATTAACCCCCTGTGTGTTCTTTTTTTAAAAAAATTATTTATTTAAGGCAATGGAGTTAAGTGACTTGCCCAAGGTCACACAGCTAGGTAATTATTAAGTGTCTGATGCTGGATTTGAACTCAGGTCCTCCTGACTCCAGGGCTGGTGCTCTATTCACTTTGCCTCCTAGCTGCCTCACCCCCTTGTGTGTTCTTCAGCAGGAATCTTAACACCCTTGGGCCTTGGTTTTTCCCCACTATCCCCCTCCCTCCAAGAAAAGATCTTGGTTGGATTTGATCTTAGCCCTTAGACTCTCTTCCAACTCTATAATCTATGAATTTATTGACATGGTTGTACTAGCTGAAGTCTCTGATCCCACCACTTGATTTTCCAGTCCACTATCCTGAAGCCCTGCAGTGTCTTAATGTCACAATCCTATCTCAGAAGGCCTGCCAGAAGGCCTACCCTGGAGAGATCAATTCTAGCATGTTCTGTGCTGGAGATGAACAGGGCAAGGACTCCTGTCAGGTAAGTCTAGAATGCCTCACCCAATCTGAGAAATAAGGGAGGAAGACAGAGGAAAATACTAAATGAAAGATAGTGGAATGGAGGTAAAGATAGTAGACAGAATGGGGGAGCAGGTGAGGGAGGGAAAGACTGAATGGAGACAGTTACAGAAAAGTGGAGGGATTGAAATAGAAAAATGTATGTGGGAGGTGTCTCTCCATCTGTATTTGTCTCTTTCTGTCCCCATCTCTCACTATTTATCTCTGTCTTGACTCCCTTTCTTTTTGTGTCTTTCCTGTCATTTTTTCCCCCTCTATTTGTTGCTGTCTCCAACTCTTCTCATTTATCTCTATCTCTCCTTTCTCTCTTTAATTATTCTTTCTTCCCAGGGTGATTCGGGGGGCCCTGTGGTCTGCAATGAAGTGCTTCAAGGCCTGGTATCCTGGGGGGATATTCCCTGTGGACAACCCAACAGGCCTGGTGTCTACACCAACCTCTACCAATACAACCAATGGATCAATAGCATCATCAAAAACAACTGATTTAAGGAGACACTGGCATGTAGATTCCTAGTCTATGTTCTGTTAAGAGATCCAGGAGCCCTGGGCATCCCCATCTTCTGTCATCTAGACCCTCAACTCTTATCACCTCAGGACCCAGAGGTCTGGCCCTTAGAGACCCAGACATTTGTATTTTCTTTCCCAATTTTTACTCCACTTGGAGTAAAGAAATTCCTTGACCTTTGTCTTTGTCTCTTGGAGTGAGAAACACCCAGAACAGGGGCACCTGTATAGGGGTAGGAGGATCTGTATCTCCATTCAAGGCCTATGAGATATTCTTCCTCAGGTCTATTTTCACAGTTCTTTTTTTTTTTTTTTTAACCTTCCCTCCCATCCTCCTTCCCATAAGCCCACTGGAATTCTCTTAGCTCTTCCCCATTTCCTCTCCAGTCCCTGAGCCTCCTGTTCCATTCTCAAATACCACTTTTTCTCTGCCTCCCAGGCTTTTCCCAGTCTTTTCTCATCCCCCAATATGAGCATTTGCAGCACTTTCCTCCAATTTTTCTTCCTCTCTAAGCCTCCTCCTCTTAGACTCTGAGGGTCTCCCCACTCATCATTTCCTTATCCATCCCTAAGCTTACCAACATAGGCTTGGGTCTCTGATGATTTATCTACTGGCAGGGTGGAATAATGAGTAGAACTCTGGACTTGGAACAAGAAGACTTGGGTTCAAATTTCAAGTCATTTAGTTTTTGTCTCAGTTTCTTCTTCTGTAAAATAAGACTAATCGCAGTCTGAATTGTGAAACTCAAATGAGATAATGTGTATAAAACATTTTACAAACTTTAAAGTATTTCAAGAATCTGAGTCATTTATATTATTCCCAGGAAAGGCCCTAGGCTTGCTTATGTTTCCCCTTCCTACCTCCCCATTCCTAGAGGGGGCTGATGAAAAAGTCACTTTGGTTAGTGGGAAGAGTCAGAGAAGGGATTGTGTTTTGTTTTGTTTTGTTTGTTTTTGTTTTTGTTTTGCAAGGCAATAGGGTTCAGTGGCTTGCCCAAGGCCACACGGCTAGGAAATTATTAAATGTCTGAGGCCGGATTTGAATTCAGGTACTCCTGACTCCAGGGCTGGTGCTCTACCCACTGCACCATCTAGCCACCCCAGATTGTTTGTTTTAATCCCCTTTTTATAACTTTGGTAAGACCTGAAGGACACCATGACAGCTTAGACTATTTGTCCTGGGTTCAAATTCCACATCCACATTTAATACCATTGTGACCTTGGTCTCTTCACCTCCCTGACACCCCAATTTCTTCTTCTGCATTGCCATGATGACCTCTGAGGTTCCTTCTGGTTCCTAACTTATGATGAATTTATGTTCATCTGGATGAGAAAAGCATCTGATGACCTGAATCACTGCCATTTTCCAACTCCTCCCTTGTCATCATCAGTTTCTACCTTCGTCAGAGGAGTAGGCTTTGTCAGCAATACCCTAAGAAGGGAGTGACAACAGACTTCACATCCTAGGACTTTTGGGACCAAAGGCTTGTCCCTGAGGACAAGCTTATCTTCTTATCTAAGAATGAAGACCTATCTGTGGGGTGGGGGTGGGGGAGGGAAGCAAGATTGGGGGGGGAAAAAAAGAAAAAAGAAGGTACTAACCTTTAAAAAAAAAGAATGAAGACAATTTATCCAAGGATAACAGAGGTTTTCCTCTGGGGACCAGGGAAGGATAATGGAGATATGTCCTGAAGACAATAAAATATTTGATCTGGGGGCTATCCAGATATTAATTTTGAGATTCAAGCAACTCTACAATGTGGTCTCTGAGTAGGTATGGACTAGCCACTGGCAACCACTGTGACAGGTGAAGGGTCTCCATTCACTTGAAAGTCCCTTGGCATTTATGAGGCTTCTTTCAGTGACACATAGTAGTTCTTTCTTCCACTTGGCATGGAACAAATGGGAACCACTGACAGAAGTGAGGCTTCCCCCTTGGGCAAGGGAGGGAATCCCTTCTGGTCTTGATGGGGTTACTTCTTGGGACCAAGGAGTGCTCATTCTGGGATGATGAATACTCTTTGCAGGGAGTTTCCCATCTGCCTTATATGGAAGAGGGATTGTCTTGGAAAAGATGAAGCTTTCACTCAGAGAAGGAGTAATTTATTATTATAGTCCCTCTTGTGTTTTTTTTTAGCTTTTATCTATCTATCTATCTATCTATCTATCTATCTATCTATCTATCATCTATCGTTTGTTCGTTTGTTTTTTTGTTTGTTTATTTGTTTATTTATTTGCAAGGGAATGGGGTTAAGTGGCTTGACCAAGGCCACACAACTCGGTTATTAAGTGTCTGAGGTTGGATTTGAACTCAAGTCCTCCTAACTCGAGGGCTGGTGCTCTATCCACTTCACCACCTAGCCACCTCCCTTCTTGTGTACTGAGACCAGTGAAAGCTTATTATCTAGTATAACAAAATTTAACTTTTCAATTCAATAAACATTTCTTAAGCTTCTCATTTGTGCAAGGTCCTGTACAATGTTCAGAAGGGAAAAAAAAAGATGAAAATGTCCTAGCCTCTGCCCTAAAGAAACTTATAGTCTCACTAATACATTGTTGGTGGAGCTATGAACTCATCCAATCTTTCTGGAGTACAATTTGGGATTATGCCCAAAGGGCAACAAAAATGTGCATACCCTTTGACTCAGCAATGCCACTACTGGGTCTATACCCTAAAGAGATGATAAAAAAAAAGGGTAAAAACATCACTTGTACAAAAATATTTATAGCAACCCTGTTTGTGGTGGCAAAAAATTGGAAATTAAATGAATGTCTGTCAATTGGGGAATGGCTTAATAAACTGTGATATATATCTATATCTATATCTATATCTATCTATCTATCTATCTATCTATCTATATATCTAACAGCAACATGGGGGTGCTGATCAATACTGATGGACTTGCTCATCCCCTTCAGTGCAATAACCAGGAACAATTTTGTGCTATCTTCAATGGAGAATATGATCTGTATCCAGAGAAAGAATTATGGACATTGAACAAAGACCAAAGATTATTAACATCCAATTAGAAAAAAAAAGCATTATGTTATTATGTAATTTTACTATCTCATACTTTAGTTTTCTTCCTTAAGGAGACGATTTCTCTCTCATCACATTCAACTGAGATCAGTGTATACTAGTAACGAGTAACACTAACAGAATGCCTTCTGTGGGGGGGGGTGGGGGGAGGGAAGCAAGAATGGGGGGGGGATTATAAAACTCAAAATAAATAAACTCTTTCTTTAAAAAAAAAAGCTTATGATCTCCTAAGGGAATATGACCAGTCACACATATTATGCTTCAATGTAGAGTGTGATCAGAACAGGGAAGAGATCTAGACAAAGTTCTTTGAAAAATTGGAGGCTGGACAGAACAAGCTTAACTGTTCCAAAGAGGTAATGTTTCCTGGAGTTGTTGATCTGTGAATTAGATCTTGAAGAAAGGAAGGGACATCAATGAATAGGAAAGAGGGAGAAGTGAAGAGAACTTGATATTACCGCTTGGGGATTCAGTAGATGAAACATGGAGATAGGAAAGGAGAGCAAGATGGGAATGGCAGGGAGTAGTTCAATTTATCTAGAATAGCCCTTGTTCTTTCTTGTTCTTTTTCACCTCCTCCTTTCTCCTCTCCCTCTCTCACTTCCCTTCCCTTCCCCTCCTCTCCTCCTCCTTTCTCTCCTCCTCCTCCTCCTCCTCCTCCTCCTCCTCCTCCTCCTTCCTTCCTTCCTTCTTCCCCTGGACTCTTTTGTCCATTCAGCAGAGCCCATGGACCTTGTTTTGGATAATAATTTTAAGTGTATAAAACAAAACCCACAGGATTCCAAAGGCTCCTAATTAGATTGAGTACAATTAAGTTCATGAACATCAGCTGAAGAATGTCTGTCTTCGTGAAGGCAATTAGAATAGGATAAGACCACACCTATGCAGTGACCACATTGTAGAGTTGCTTGAATCCCTGAATCAAAATCTGCCATTTTACTTGGTAGACAGTAGAGAGCCAGTGACAGTTTATAAATAGAGAGATAAGGTTATACTTAGCAAGAAAATTAAGCACCCTGGTAGCAATGTGAACTAGAAAGGGGAGAGAAAATTAGGAGGTGCTTAAAATAATTGGGTGGTGGGATTGATCCATTATGCTCTATCTACTTGAAAATGGAGAATAGAAGATGAATGCTAGATGAGTTGGAAAGGGGGAAAGGTAAGTCAGATGATGGTTCCTGGGACTATAGAGGCCTGCCTGGGATTAAGCTAGGCAGTCACGAGGACTCTATTCTTTTACTCAGACTATGGCAGAGAGCCTGTGCTCCATCATCAATAGTTTCTTAGCCTACATTGTCGATCAACATTTGTTAATGTCCTACTATGTGTAGGCCCTGTGCTGAGTCCTAGGAATAAAAAAGATGAGAACCAAAATAGTCCCTGTCTTCAAGGATCTTACAGTCTAATGGAGGAGACACCGTGGATATCAAGACCTGTGCTTTTGGTGGTATTGGAAAATTCAAGGTGAGGAAACTCCCTCTATCAATGCAGATTGATACCTTCTTCTAAACATATAGTCTTTGAGTTGTCTACAGTCTATGGTCACACCATCAGCATTTGTGAGCCTCAGATTTCCTGGTTCCAAGACCAGTTATCTGTCTTTTTCACCAGGTACCTCTCAAGAATGTGAATAAAATGATAATATTTATTGTGGTGGGATCTGATGTGGGTCAAGGGGAGATATCTCAATAAGTTTCTCTGAAAAAAAAATTGTTGAGGGAGAGAGCCCATTCTAGAGGGCTGGAAAGGATTGGAAAGAGTGACCAAAGGCTTCATGGGGAAGTATGTTCTGTCAATACACCCATCAATCACTTGGTGTGTGTACAAGGTACTATATTAGACCCTAGAGGTACAAAACAAAACCAAAAAAATTCTTCCCCTTAAGAGGGAAAGAAAAGCTGTACACATGCAAACATGTATAATGTTCAGTTTGGCAGTGGAGGGTGGGAAATTGTTAGAAGCTGTATGAGTAGAAATTGTCTTATGTAGGATATGGGGTTTGAGATGAGCTTTGAAGGACAGTAGGACTTCGAAGAAGTGGAGGCGACAAGAGAGTGCATTCCTGGGCAAAAGCATAGAGATGGCGGACAGAAGACAGTTTAAGAGGACTAGTAGGCAGGACAATTTGGATAGAGTCTGTTGAGTACTTGAAGTAATATAATCATGGGAGAGCCAGCTGGGGCCAAACTGAGGCATTTGGCAAGAAGAAAACACTGGACATTCTATTATACAAAGGAGGGACTGTGGCTAGGGCCTGTGTCTTAGGAATGGATCTTTGGAATGTGTGAGGCAGATGGAGTGAAGTGGAGAAAGACCCTGGAGGCAGGGAGGCCAAGTACACTAGGAGACTATTGATTTTCAGTCACATCTGACATGTAGTCTAGAGGTAAGTACGATCTCATTGTATCTTAAATATTATCTGAGATATTAAAGATAGAGGAAACCTGGAAAGACAGAAATGTTGATTAAATTATTAAATTATCATTTGTTTATTAATATTAATTAAAGATAATTAAATTAAAAAAATAATTAAAGATATATTTCATATTTATTGTAACTACTATTTATTTATGTTTTTACTTTGGGGCTATTCATTAATGAACTATGCATTCATTAATACTAATATTTACCATTGGTGTTATTCTAGAATTTTGTCATACTGATTTCCCCAACACCGGTCTTTGTAAGGAAGTCCTATCAGGGAAGGAAGTGAAAATTCTGAAAGATAAATGAGGGAATAAAGATGAGAAAGAGGGAAGGATATGAGAGAATCAAGATTCAAACCCAGATACTCTGAATTATTTCTGCTGCTCTATGGTCCATGGATTTCAGGTCCAAAAGAAGTTATCACCTTTCTTTGACTACTGGCCTGATTCCATCTGGGGCACTGTGTCTACTATGGTAGACCACATTTAAGGAAGGTTGCTATCAAATGGCTTCATTGGTTGTAATCTACCTAATCTGAAAGACATTGTGGGGAGAGTGAAGGATTTAGAATCAGGAAAATCTAGTTTGACTGTCAACATATCAAAAATCACTTTATTTTAGAGTTATTAGCTTTGTGAGCTTTTAAAACTTCTCTGAACCTCAGTTTCCTCATTTATAAAAAAGGGATATAATAGTTATATGAAATATACATACAAAATAGAAATTTGTATAATATTATAAGGAGTGGTATAATGACTTGAAGGCTGATTTTAGCCAGAAAAATCTTTGTTCAGCTTCTTTCTGTAATTCAAAATCTAACACTAAGATGTATAATGATGGGCAAGTCCCTTAACCTCTCGCTGATGATCCTGGATAAGTCTTTAAGACTATCTATCAGTAGGGAACATATAGCTGATTGCATTTGTGGAAGAGTTTTCCACACTAGGTGTTTCTTACAACTATGAAAGCATAGGGCCAGACTAACCAAAAATGAAACAATGTAGAAACAAAAACTCTACCTCATGGGGATTATAAAGATCAGATGAGGTAATGTTGTTCTTTAAAAATTTATGGAAACTATGAAAATCTAAGTGAAATGGATGAACATTTACAAAAAAATAAATTGCCGGATTAACAGAAGAGGAAATCAAATACTTAAATCACCCCATTTCAGAAAAATAAATTGAATAAACCATCAATGAATTCCCTAAGAAAAAGAAATCTCCAGGCCAGACAAATTCACAAATATTCAAGGAACAATTATTTCCAATTTTATATAAACTATTTGAAAAAACAGATCTTCCAAATTCTTTCTATGGCATCAATATGTTGCCGATACCTAAACCAGGAAGAGTCAAAACAGAAAAAGAAATTATAGGCCAATTTCCCTAATGAATATTTATGCAAAAATTTTGAGTGAAATATTAGGACAGTGATTATAAACAATTATCTCTATGTTAATGCACTAGGATAACGATCTATGATCAGATAAGATTTATACCAGGAATGCAGGCTTGGTTCAATGTAGGCAAACTATAAACTATCAACATAATTGACTATACCAATAACAAAGCTAACAGAAATCATATGATTATTTCAACAGATGCTGAAAAAGCTTTTCACAAAATAGAGCCCCCATTTCTCTTAAAACACCAGAGAGCACAGGAATAGAGTGTTCCTTAAAGCAATTAGCAAAGTCTATTAAAAACCATCAATAAGCATTATATGTATGAGGATAAACTAGAAGCATTCCCAATAAGATCAGGGGTGAAATAAGGATGCCTATTATCATTATTATTCAATATTATATGAGAAGCATTAGTTTTATCAATAAAAGAAGAAAAATTGAAGCAATTAGAATAGAAGAAACAAAACTCTCACTCTTTGCAGATGGTATATTAGAGCATCCTAGAAAATCAGCTAAAAAACTATTTCAAACAATTAGCAACTTTAGCATAGTTGCAAGTTATAAAATAAACCCACATTACTCATCTACATTTCTATATATTACCAACAAAGCCCAGTCTAGAGAAATAGAAAGAGAAATTCCATTTAAAGTAATTGTAGAGCATATAAAATACTTGGGCAGGTAGATATGGGAGCAAGTATAAAATACTTTTTGCACAAATAAAATCATATCTAAATAACTGAGCAAATGTCAATTGCTTATGGGTAGGCTAAGCTAATATAATAAAAATGACAATACTAAATTAAATTTCTCATTCAGTGTCATACCACTCAAACTACCAAAAATTACTTTATTGAGCTAAAAAAATAGTAACTACATTCATATGGAGGAACAAAAGGTCAACAAAAGATCTAAAATTATATTATAAAGCAGAAATAGAGTGGTGGATCAGTAGACTACAATAGATATAAAAGAAACAGAAGTAAATGACTATAATAATCTACTGTTTGATAAACTCAAAGACTCTATCTTCTAGGTTAAGAACTCACTCTGACAAAAACTGCTGGGAAAACTGGAAGATGGTATGACAGAAACTAAGCATAGACACAAATTCACACCCTATACCAAGATAAGATTGAAATGGATAAAGGATTTAGACATAAAAGGTGATACCATAAGCCAATTAGGAGTAAAAGGAATAGCTTATCTGTTAGATCTATGGAAAGGGAGAAGTTTATGAATAAAGAAGAGATAGAGAACTTAATAAAATGTCAAATGGATAACTTAAATTGAAGAGTTTTTACACAAATAAAATCAATGCAATCAAGATAAAAAAGGAATGCAGTAAGTTGGGAAACAATTTTTTTTGCAGCTACTGTTTCTGTTAAAGGACTCCTTTCTTTATTTTGGTAATATTTATTTATTCATTTCTTTTTTAAAAAAGATTTTATTTATTTTGAGTTTTACAATTTTCCTCTAATCTTACTTTCCTCCCCCCACCCCTCACAGAAGGCAATTTCCCAGTTGTCACGTTGTTTCCATGGTATACATTATTCTAAATTGAACATAATGAGAGAGAAGTCATATCCTTAAGGAAGAAACATAAAGTATAAAAGAGAGCAAGATCAGACAATAAGTCAGTTTTGTTCCCCCTAAATTAAAGGTAATAGTCCTGGGTCTTTATTCAGACTCCACAGTTCTTTCTCTGGATGCAGATGATATTCTCCACTGCAGACAGCCTCAAATTGTCCGATTCTTGCACTGATGGAATGAGCAAGTTCGTCAAGGTTGAACATCACCCCCATGTTGCTGTTAGAGTGTACAATGTTTTTCTGGTTCTGCTCATCTCGCTCAGCATCAGTTCATGCAAATCCCTCCAGCCTTCCCTGAATTCCCATCCCTCCTGGTTTCTAATAGAACAATAGTGTTCCATGACATGCATATACCACAGTTTGCTAAGCCATTCCCCAATTGAAGGACATTTACTTGATTTCCAATTCTTTGCCACCACAAACAGGGCTGCTATGAATATTTTTGTACAAGTGATGTTTTTACCCTTTTTCATCATCTGTTCAGGGTATAGACCCAGTAGTGGAACTGCTGGATCAAAGGGTATGCTCATTTTTCTTGCCCTTTGGGTATAGTTCCAAATTTCTCTCCAGAAAGGTTGGATGAGGTCACAGCTCCCCCAACAGTGTAATAGTGTCCCAGATTTCCCACAACCCTTCCAACAATGATCATTGTCCTTTCTGGTCATACTGGCCAGTCTGAGAGGTGTGAGGTGGTACCTCAGAGAAGCTTTAATTTACATTTCTCTAATAAGTAATGATTTAGAGCAATTTTTCATATGACTGTGGATTGCTTTGATCTCCTCATCTGTAAATTGAAAGGACTCCTAACATATATAAAGAACTGAGTCAAATTTATAAGAATGTCAGTCATTCCACAATTGATAAATGGTCAAAGGGTATGACCAAGCAGTTTCCAACTGAAGAAATTAAAGCTATCTATATAAAAATGCTCTAATCATTATTGATTAGAAAAACACAAATTAAAATAACTCTGAGGTACCACCTCACACCTATCAGATTGATCAATATGACTAAAAAGAAAATATTCAATATTGGAAGGGATGTGGGAAAATTGTAATTGAAAGTGATCACAAAAAGGGTAAAAAACCCACATATACAAAAATATTTATAGCAACTCTTCATTGTGGCAAATAATTGAATATTGAGAGATTGCCCATCAATTGAGGAATGGATGAACAAATTGAGGTATGTTCCATCAGAAATCTTGAATGGGCAGACTTAAGAAAAACATGAAGAGGCTTGCATGAACTGATGCTAAATGAAGTAGCAAGACTAGAACATTATATATATATATATATATATATATATATATATATATATATATATTAGCAAAAACATAGTATGAGAATCATTTTTGATGGATTTACTCATCTCAGCAGTACAATAATCAAGGACAATTCTAAAGGATTTGAAAATACCACATTCAGAGAAGAAACTATGGAGTCTGAATGCAGACAAAAACATATTATTTTCAATCTTGAAAATTTTATGTATTATTTATTTTTCCCTTGTGTTTTTCCCCTTTTGGATTTGATTTTTCTTTTATAATTAATTTATATGTTTAATATAGTTATATGTGCATAATCCAACATTAGATTGCTTTCTGTGAGGGGAAAGGGGAAAGAAAGAGAGGGAGGGAGAAAAATGTGAAACTCAAAATCTATCTAAATATTGATTGTTGAAAACTATCTTTGCATGTAGTTGGAAAAATAAAATATTTTTAAAAATTATTGACATTAATAAATGAAATGGTTATTTTTAACCATCCACACAAAGAACAAAGTGGATGAAAAATTATGTGAAAGAAAAGACAATGGCATGTGGTTGGGAAGGAGTACAATGAGTCAATCTGTTTGAATGTATATAGATGATGATGATATATAGATAAACTGTGCAGTTTATGAGCAGACATTAACTTCAGGCTTCTAGTCCTGTATTACTCATTGCCGAGGGGCTTCATCATAGCTGTCCCCCAATTGGCTACTGAGCCAGAGGAAATGATGACTGAGTGAATATCCAAAAGCAAATTCCCAGTAACTCCACTTCTCTTTTCCTTTGTCACTCAAAGGAAAACCTCTTTTAGGACTGCAAGGAAATGCTTTATCCCTCTGAACTGAAAATCTTACAAGTCCAAGGAGTTCTCAAACCTTTCTAACAGGAAGGGAGTCTTGAACATAGAGATAAAGAAGAGAAAGAGACTAGATTAGATAATGCAAAGGTCAGAGATGGGACTTTTGAAGGTTCATGGTTACCCTAATGCCACCAGGAGGCATTGAACTACCAGCTGAGAGTGAGGACATGCTATTATCTTCAAAGGATAGGAAATAAGTATAAGCCAGAGGACCATGGAAAAGCCCATAGTGGGTGTGAGCTGGCAGTGAATTACATAAAAGGAGTAGGGAAGGAAGATGCCAATAAAAAATATATTATATAATAAGTAGTTGAGAGAATAAGGCATAACCAATGAATACAAATCATGTGATCTATTGGCATATTCATGTTATCAAGAGGAAATGAGGAAAGCCTTCAATCATATGGGATTCTCTGTGTTAAAGTTATGGTATCATAGAATGAACTGAAGGGACTTTAAGGGTCATCAAATCCAATTCCCTCTTTCTACAAATGAAGAAAATGAGATGGAAAGAGTTCAAGTGACATGTCCACAGTAAGTGTCTGAGGTGAGATTTTAAAATAGCTCTTCCAGACTCCAAGTCTAATGTCTTATCTACTTTAGCATACTATAGACAAGACTGGATATTGGATAGGATGGGCAAGCATGGATGGGTTGATTGATATTATTGGAGGGAATGCCCTCACATGTGAGATCGTGGATGTTTGGTATATTTCAATAATCTCCTGGTGGTGTTACATTCCTGAGAATCACATCCTACTAGAAGGACCAGAATTTCAGTTTAAACAAAGGACAATAAAAATATGGCAAATATGAACAGGCTCAAGGCACATTATCACAATGACTTGCATGGAAGAAGTGTAATAAAAGTTTAATAAAAACCACAGGGGAGAGGTGTGCCTTGAAAACCAGGTGGCTCAGTCATATAATGAGTGAAAGTGAAGGATAATAGACAGTAATTATGGACAGATTACATGTTATACAATCCATTTATGAACTATCCAAGAACCAGAGATCTAGGGGGCACTGAGTGAACTTTCCATGTAGAAATAATGGAAAGATGTGGACCAGAAAGAACTGTCTTGGTGGAGTGAGGGCCCTGGATGAAGAGGAGACAGACTCTATGTCTAATCCCAATTTGGACTCCAAACCTAACTGCAGTGATCAAAAATGGAAGAAGACAACAAGGGGACTAGGAGAGGAAAACAAACCATTTTGGGGACCTGATGGACATCTTCTAGCACATTAAGGGTTTAAGTGGAAAAAAGTTTAAACTTGTCCAAATGCTCCTACAATCTAATTATTGGTTAGCCTATATCCTGTTGTGCTATTCCCTCTCAGTTCTGAGGTTCCATGGCTTCCTTCAAGGCTTAACTACAATCCCACCCCTCATTTGGTAATTCATTCCTCTGAGATTACCATCCCTTTCTTCTGAATTTCTTCAGGACATGTGATCTCTCCCTTTAGAATGTAACCTTTGATAGCAGAGGAAGTTCTACCCTTTTCTTTGTATTCTCAGTAAGCTAGTTAAGCATCTGTTGCCTTTTTGTTGTTCAGTCATCTAACTGTATTTGATGCTTTATGACTTTATGGACACAATAGGCCCTTCTGTAATCCCCTGTCCCCCAAAGTCTGTCCAAGCTCATGTTTGTGGTTTCCATGACACTTTCTTTCCATCTCATCCTCTTATTGCAAAATTCAGACTTAAATTGAAGAAAGTAGGGGAAATCAGCAGGCCTGGAACATTCTTCTTGACTTACTGATTGATCAGTTGGCCATTCTCGATTCAGGGTGATAGAGGTGTTGACATTTGTCCTTATGAACTAGGAACAATGTGAAAGGTAAGCAGGGAGTGAGGAGGGACTTGTCAAAAGATATAGTTTGTTTTAATATAGGCTTAATTCTGGCAGGACCATAATTAGAGGCTGGATATTCAATTGTTGAGGATTCTACATGGGTCCTTGAATGACCTCCCTATGAGAATGCCCTCCAAATATTCTGCTCATGCTTTCTTCCAATTAATCCTGTCTACATCTAGTTTGTACATAGTTGTTTGCACACGTCTTCCTCATTGGATTGTATACTTCTTGAGTCTTTGCCTTTGGATCCCCAGTGCTTTGCCAGAAACACTTTTTTGACTTCCTGACTAAATTAGAGATGCCCCCAAATTAGGTGAACTGCTTTGTTGTATAATGAGTGCCTATCCTTGGAGATGTTCAAGCAGAAGGCTGACTAGCTGCATCTTGGGGATGGAAAGAGGACTTCTGTTGAGGTGTGGGTTGAATGAGATGCTGTGATGGATAAGAAGCTCTGACTTCTGGGGAATTCTGGTTCTGGGTGCTTGACTCACTGTCCTTGAGTTCTAAACTCTGGTCCCATGGCCTCATCATTGCTCCAGGCTTTGGGATGGACTGGAGTGGCCTGTGCTGGAAAAATCTCCTAACTGGGGACGCGGAACAAAAGCAACAACCTCATAAACGCTCATTATGGCTGACCCACCCTGCCCCCCTCCTGCTTAGGCGTCATCACCCATTAAACTGGGCCCTTACCATTGTCTCCCTTCCTACCCACCCCTCTAGATCTGGGTGGGGCTCAGGAATTTATAAAGTTGGGCATCCCAGGACCTGCCTCCCCCTTCCTGAGCAGACAGAGCCTGAGCCTAATCCATCTGCCCCAGACTGCTCACACCCTCAGATCAGGTGAGGCCCTGAAAGCTGAAAGGCAAAGAATAGGGAAAGAGTGGGTAGGAGGCACCAAAGGAGTCCTGTGAAAAAACCCAGGCTCTGAACCAAAGAGGAGAGGACAGATGGTTCTGAGAGGGCTGGATTAATTCTTGGAGGGATTCCTGGAAGAGGGGAACTGGAAACCCTGTTGGGTAATGCAGAAGAGAAATGACTATAAGGAGAAGAGGGAAGGGTAGAGGGTATTTGTGCTGGAGTTGAGGAACAGTGGAGAGAGTCTACAAGAAAAAGCATAAAACTTGCCTTGTCTCAGGCCCTTAAGGTCTCATTTTCCTCTGTTGAAAGAGGGTCTTGGAAGGGTTGATTTCCAAGGGATCTTCCAGCTCTAATGTGCTATGATTTCAAAAGCAGTAATGTCTCTGGAGCTGCAAACAGTTGTCCTGAAACTAAGGGGGGGAAAGACATGACCTGAGTGCTGGAGAAGATTGTGGGAGGGCTGGGAGGGTTCTGGGAAAGGAAGAAGAAGAAGAAGAAGGATCCAATCCTCTTCCCTCCACTCCCCAGCATTCCATTCTCCTTCCTTACCCAGAGTCAAGGTCAAGGGCCTCATCCAAGGCCCTGACCCACCATGCATCGGCTCCTCACCTTATTCTGCCTCCTGACAGTCACAGGTGAGAAGAGGGTCTGGATCGTGTTTGTGGCTGAGTCTATTATCTTGAGTCACACCCTCATAGATGTACAGGGGTGACTGTGTATGTGTGACTATGGTTGTGGCTGTCACTGTAGATCCAATTATGACTATATTGGTAATTGAGTCCATAATTAGGGAGAACCACAGTTATGAAGATGTGTGACCTTGTGTGTCCAAATATGTGGCCATGTCTTTGCTGTGACCTTATATATTTATAGGCATATAGGAGAAACAGAGATGATAGACAAACATAAAGATAGTTAAATGATAGCATTAGACAGAGTTGGAATATGTATATATAGATAAAAAGACAGATGGATAGATTGAAAATAGAAAAATAGAAAGATTATAGAGATAGATTTGGAAAGAAGGACAGATAGAGAGATAGTTATATATATATACATATATATATATATATATATATATATATATATATTAGGAAGATAGCCAATAGATTAAGATTTGGAGAGATGAAAGGATAGATAAATAGATTAGATGGAGAGATAGATAAATAGATAATTTATTAAGACCTATTCTGGACCAGTCACTGTGGACACAAAGAAAAGTAAAACCAATCTGTGTCCTACAAGAGCTTCTATTCTAGTTAGGGAAGACAAAAAATAGAGGAGAACTTGGAAGGATAGGGAGAGCGTGGTAGAGACCTGGGCTCCTGCCATAGTCAAAGGTCCTAGGGTGGAGTCTAAGCCACCTGTGGGGAGGAAGTAGAAGGTTTGAGAAGAGAAGGTAGAGGCTGGAACTGGCCAGGAAATAATAAGAGACCTCCTAGATTCATGCTCCAAGAGATCCCAGAATCCATTTAGTTCAATCTCCTAGATATTTAGACGAGGGAAAGAAAGCCCAGAGTGGAAGTGAATTGCTTGAAGTCATTCAAGTGATAAGAGAAAGACCTTGAAGTAAAATCCTGGTTTTTAGACTTCAAATCCAACATCCTTCCCCTTCTTCTCCCTGCTATGCATGTGACTGCATGTCTCTGATTTTGGCATAACTTCACTGGTGGTCTGGTTTTTATGAACTCAGGTATCTGTATTTGTTATTTTATATGTTCCCTTCAGGAACAATGTCTTCCTTTTTTTTCCAAGGCAGTGGGCTTAAGTGGTTTGCCCAAGGCCACACAACCAGGTAATTATTAAGTGTCTGAGGCCGGATGTGAACTCAGGTCCTCCTGACTCCAGTGTTAGTGCTCTATCCACTGCACCAACTAGCTGCCCCTCAGGAACAATGTCTAAACATTCTGAAGCCACTCATCATCTGGAAAGCAGTTTGCTCCATTGTTGGATGTCTTTGATTGTTAGGAAGTTTTTTCCCCTCATCCAGTCAAAATCTACCTCTTTGCGAACTGCCTTTCCTCCTTCACTGAGGCAGAGCAAAACACACAGAAGACAATGCCCAATGCTGGGTGCTTCTTTTCCATTCTTATTCTCTATTATCACACCTTTTCTTTGGGCATGTTGACTCAGACCCTTCTATGACTTTATATGCAATTTGCTCAGAAACTAGGTCATCTTTGAAATAGAGAGTTGTAAATGGTTTTTAGAGTTTAGACACTCTACACCCTAAAGTTCCTCTCAACCCTGAGACTGAGAATCACTTCCATCCTCAGGGAGAGATACCTTAGGACATGTTGTGAATTTCTACATTGGAAGCTGCCTCCTGTCACAACCAGCTATATTGCTCCATGTTGAGTGGCAGGGGTGTGCCTAGGGTCCGGAAATACCCAAGCTTAAATTCTACTTCTGTTAGCTACTGAGAAAGACTGAGCCATGAACTGCATAGGCAGGTCATGATGTACATCAGTGGAGAAAATGTGTTCATACACTAATGAAATCATAGGTCCTTGAGATTTTGATATATGTACCTTTGGTTGAGCTCACATGTTTCTGACCACAGGATATATGTCATGTATGTGTGTATGTATTTGTATCCATAGCCTTTCATATATGTTGGTATAAATGTAATTTTATGGGTGTGCATATGCACATGCCCATATGTTACATATACTTTTATAAGTATTATAGACACATGTTCCTCCCATTGTCTTTCATATGTGTATATACATGCTTCATGCCCATGATCTTTCATATATAAGAATATATATCATATATGTCTCATGCCCTAGACCTTTATTATATACAAATATACGCACACATGTATGTTTAATATCTATAGCCTTTCCTATATATATTGTGTATGTGTGTGTGGTATTCGATTCTATGATACCATTGTCCATAACAAAGTCTTAAATTTGGAGTCAAGAGGTGTCTTTTCTACTTTGGTTCCCTCTTCTAGCTGTGTGATCTTGGATAACCTTTATTTCCCTCTTTGAGTCTCACTTTCCTTCTTTATCTAATTATCTCCAAGGTTTTTCCCATTTACCACTTTTTTATTCTATCTTCTGTGATTTTTCCCTAGCTTTGACATTCCATATTCTAATGACTCATTTAGCTCTCAAATTTTTGTTCTAGGATCCCTCTCACCTCTTACATTCCATCTTCTAAGATTGCACCTTTGATTTTTTCATGTTCTAAGGTTCCTCAGTTTCCCAGTTCTGTTCTAAAGTCCCTCCTAGTTTTGATATTCCATGTGCTAAGATTTTCTCATCCCTGATTTTCCATGTTCTAAGGCTCCTCAATTTCTGTTCTAAAATCTCTCAAAACTCTGTCATTCTTTGTTCTAAGTTCCTCCCACCTCTGATTTTCCATGTTCCTAGAACCCTTCCACTTCAGTTCCAGGTCTCTTATAGCTTAGATGTTCTATTGTAGATGTTCTATTTCTCAGTTTTGACATCCTACATCTCTTCCAGCTTTGAGACACCTCTCAGGACCCTTTCAGCTCTAACATTCTGTATATTCGGTTCTATTTTAGACACACTATGCCCATTCACAGTTTTTTACTTACACGTGTTCATACACATAGCATATGAGGGGCTATGCTGAAGTATTACCTGGTCATCTTATTGATGTCTTGATATTGCTATCCCATGATACTTTCTTACCCGGAAGAGATCTTAGAGAGAATTGAGTTCAGATCTTTCATTGGATAGATGGAGAACCTGAGGGTCCAAGAGATGACAGAATATCTTGGCTGAGTTCTTTCCACCATACCAGACTGTCTGCTTTTTCATGACAATTCCCGTGGCTTTGTGTCTCCTTGACCTCTGGTGACACTGTCCTTATGTCTTTGAGGGACTCTGCCCAAATCTATGCTTGTGTAAGTTCAGAAGATTCTATGACTATAACACAGCTTCCATGTCTGTGCAGGCTCAAGACCTTGACCATTCCATAGCTATGTACAACCCCATTTTTTAAAGAAAGATCTTCCTCAGATAAAGCTGTTTCCCTTTCCTTCCTTCCCTCTTCACTATCTTTATCTATTTTTATTATTGTAATTTTTGCTAAATAATATTCCAACTATGAGAGGGCAGAGTGAAAAGATGAGATCTTTAGATTCATCTGGATCTATGAGATGGGATATGAGGATGTTAGTCTGGAAACCTAACAGTAGCTTCATTATAAATTGGGAAATGGATTTAAGAGGTATCCCTCCTCTTGGGTTCATAGAAAGCAAAGGCAGATAGGCAGCACAAACTGTACAGAGAGCTATTAGGAAGCGGAGGGCTTTTCTCTCTTTTTAAAAAAAAATGATCAATTTTTCCAGCACCATACAAAGATAGTTTCCAATGATCACTTGATCAATGATCAGGTTTTGAGTTTCACATTTTTCTCCCTCCCTTTCCTCCCCTTTCCCCCCTGACAGAGATCAATCTAATATAGCTTATATATGCATATCTATTATAAACATATTACCTCTTTATCATGCTGTGGAAGAAGAACAAGAGCCAAAAGAAAAACACATGAGAGGGGAAAAGCCATTGGTCTCTGGATGTGCTGGTATTTTCCAACACCATTCCTTTAAAATTGCTTGAATATTACACTGCTGAGATGAGCAAGTCCATCACAGGTGCTCATCTCACTATGTGGCTGTTAATGTGGACAATCTTCTTCTGGTTCTGCTCACTTCACTCAGCATCAGTTCATGCAAGTCTCTCCAGGAAGCTCAACTGCTCATGACTTCTTACAGAACAATAGTATTCTATCAGATTCATATATCACAATTTGCTCAGCCATTCTCCAGTTGTTGGACATCCCCTCAATTCCCAATTCTTTGCCACTACAAACTTCTATAAATATTTTTGTACATGTGGGTTTTCTCCCCTTTCTTATGATCTTTTTGGGATACAGACCTAGTGGTTATAGTACTGCATCAGAGTATGCCTAGTTTGATTGCTCTTGGGTGTGGTTCCAAATGGCTTTCCAGAAAGATTGCATTAGTTCACAGCTCCACCCACAATGCATTAGTATCAGGAGAACTTTTCTCTTTAAAAATTAGAGTGCCTTTTAAAAGGAAATATGATGGCAAGACTTATGGGAAAGCATTGATAGAGATATTGGAAATCATACCGTAGGTTCTAGGCAATGAAATGTCCAGAAATCACATCCCATGTGTCTGTTTTTGCCCATGTGTGCCTGCTCTGTCCTCATTGACCTCAGACCTTCCCTCTTCAAGTGTCACAGGGCAGTGACAAGGTCCTAGGTGGGGAGGAGTGTCCTCCGCATTCCCAGCCATGGCAGGCAGCAATCTTCGAAGGGAGTCGGTTCAATTGCGGGGCTTCCCTCATCTCCAGCCGGTGGCTCCTTACTGCTGCCCACTGCTACACTGGGTATGTCTATGGGGGCCTGGCCTCTAGTGAATGAAACAACGGGATCTGGAGGCTTGGGTCTCTGGATATATGTAGGGGCTTGGGGCCATGATCACTGGGTTCTCATGTCAGCCCTGAATGCCACTAATTTGCTGTGTGACTATGAGAAAATGAATACCTTGGCCGAGCCTCAGTTTCCCCTAGCTGTAAATGGCATGGTTGAACTAGTTGATACTGAAGACATTTTCCCTCTCTGATCTTATATGGCTTGTTTATGGCATGGACACTGAGTCCTTGAGAGGGACGGAGGACGCCCTGGATGCACAGCTCCATGGGTGGGATGGGGTGGAATGGATTGTGGAGTAGGGCTGGGGGCTTAAGGAAACAAGGGGAGTCTTCAGGACATCCAGGTTCCTGAGGCCTCATGAGTTAAGGGGAGGTGGTCAGGATCCTTGATGGTCCCCTAGCAGGGTGGAGGATGACGACGTCTGGGTCCAGAAAAGGAAAATGGGAACCTGGCCTTTGGTCCTTGAGGAGACTGGGCCTTGGGGAGGAGGGCTTTGGGCGTCTCGAAGGGAAAATGGGGATCTGCGCTGGCTGGCTCCTAATTGAGTCAGACCTGGGGATCGGCACCCACAGCGCCCAAGTGGTCACCCGGCTTGTCCCGCAGCAAGATGCGGGTCCGGCTAGGAGAGCACAACCTCCGCATATGGGACGGAGCGGAGCAGCTGCGGGGAGTGGTCCATGCTTTCCCGCATCCTCGCTACGAGAGTCACACCCACCATGATGACATCATGCTGCTCCGCCTGAGCCGACCGGCCAACTTCTCGCCCAGCGTCCGGCCCGTGGCCCTGCCCACCCGCTGCCCCCAGCAAGGGGAGCAGTGCGTGGTCTCGGGCTGGGGCCTGGTGGCCGAAACCAAGAACGGGAACCGGAGTAGCCCGACTGACCGAGGTGCGGGGCCGCAAGGGGCATCCGGGAGACCTAGGTGCCTGAGAGCTAGATCACTGGGGTCCCCGAGACACAGAGGGGCTGGCACTGGGGGGAGGGAGGGATAGAGAAGACTGAGGATCCAGTGGCAGGACTGGCCAAGGTGCTGAAATGGAGAACTCTGGGTTTCCGAGTTGCGGCAAGGCTGGACATCTGGGACCCCCGGTCCACAGTGGAAGGGTAGATACTTGCAAGGAAGAGAGCTAGCCTGTGACATCTGGATTTCTGGGTCCCCTGCAGACATAGACTAGGGACCAGGACTCCTGGGTCCCCATGAGACATGGCCCTTAGGAAAGGGGCTTTGCTGCCTCCAAGATCCTGGGCCTTTATATCTGAAAGGATGGGGGTAATGTCATATGCACACCTGGAGAAATGGGGGGTCTCTTAATTTGGGGATAGGAACACTGAGGACATGAATACAGGACTGACCACGTCACCCCGAGGTTCCAAGTTATAGGAAGGCTGGACAGCTGGGGCCCTCCAGAATAGAAGGGCAGATGTTACAGGGGAGAAGGGCTAGCCTGTGATATCTAGATTTCTAGGTCCCCCGCAGACATAGACTTGGAACCAGGACTTCTGGGTCCCTATGAGGGATGACCCTTAGGAAAAGGACTTTGCTACCCCCGGGATCCCTGGGACCTGAAATACTTTATATCTGAAAGGATGGGGATAATGTCATATCTATCCCTGGAGAAATAGGAGGGGTGGTCTCTTAATTTGGGAACAGGACCTAGGGGCTAACATTTTGAGTTCCTTCCTGACTCCTATGCCCACAGTGAACCTTCCAGATACTCTGCATTGTGCCAACATCAGCATCATATCCACTGCTTCCTGTAACAAGGACTATCGCGGGCAGGTGACAGACACCATGGTGTGTGCAGGTGTTGAGGGAGGAGGCACCGACTCCTGTGAGGTCTGAATCTTGGAGCTCTTGCTCATCTGGGGAAATGGCAGGCTGCTGGGAAATGGGAGTGGATGGTGCTTGAGGAGAGAAATGATGAATGGGCATGGGAAATATACTTGGGAATAGGAATGAGGATGGGTTTGGGCTTAAGGATGGGGCTGGCAAAGGGAATGAGGATAGGGTAGAGATGCATGGGGAGATGGGAATGGAGTTGGGTTATTGGATGGGGGTGGGGTGGGGCTAGTAGTGAAGATATGAATGGAGGCTGGTTGAGATAGCAACTCTCTTCTTGTTGTCTTTCTTCCCATAGGGTGACTCAGGAGGCCCCCTAGTCTGCAATGGAACTCTGCAGGGTATTGTCTCATGGGGTGACGTCCCCTGTGATACCACTACCAAACCAGGGGTCTACACCAAAGTGTGCAAATACTTGGGTTGGATTCAACATGTAATGAAGAAGAACTGATTTGGAAGGCTCCCTGCTCATACTTCCCCTTAGGAGTGCTCCCTGAGATCGTTTTCTTGACTAGCACAAGACAGAGACCCCTTTAATCTCCAGCCCAAAGAACTGGAGATTGACTAAGAAAAATCTTTACTTTAAGAACCTGGGGGTTTCTCCCGTGAGATTCTGTCCAAAGTAATCATGTAATCACAACTATAATTGGAACGAGTCTGCCTGTGTCTTCATGTCAAGTCAACTGTGTGCCAGCCACTGTGCTCTGACTGAATGTGGTCAGAGTGGATCAGATATAATAGAAAGCTAAGTGGCACAGTGGAGAGATTGCTGGATCCAGAGTCATGAAGACCTGAGTTCAAATCTAGTCTCAGACACATAACTAGCTTTGTGATTCTGGGCAAATCACTTAATTTCTGTCTACCTCAGTTTCTTCATCTGTAAAATGGGGATAATAATATCATTCCCTCCTAGGGTTATTATGAAATTAAAATGATATGAAATTGTAAAACCCTTTGCTAAAGTGATATACAATGTTAGATATTATTGTGTTGAGGTCTGAAAGTCAAACCTAGCTATCCTTCTATTTCTCATTATTTTAATTGCTCTCCTTTTTTCAGGGGTAATGACAACCCAGTTAGGCATAGGTAGTACAAACATTATTAGTCCCATTTTAAAACTGAGGAAACTGAGGTCCAGAGAAGGGAAGTGACTGGTCCAAGGTAATGAGTGAATGTCTGAGGTAGGATTTTATCCCAGGTCTTCAGACAACAAGGTTAAAGACTTTCTATTGCTGTCTGTTTTCATCTACACCTAGAAGTATCTGCTTGGAGAAAATTTCATCCTCAGTATCACCCACGACCTTCCCTCTTCCCTCTATCTGCCCTCCATCTATGCTTTAGTTCCTATTATTTTCCTTTAATTTCTTCTCTCTACCTCAAATTCACTTCTCTTCTGCCTTGTTATCTACTCTCATGAGCAAGCACTCAGTTGAGGAAAGTGAAAAAGAAAGGAAGGAGGAAAGGTCAGATGACACATTTCTCGGGTCTCAGGGAGTTCACTATCTGGAATATGTTAGGATACCATTTTTCCCTTTCAATTCTCTTCTTTCTTTTACCTCTATTCACAGGAAGCTATATGGTGGAACAAGAAAACACTAGATCTCAGTCAGAGGGATTAGTTTGATTGTATGACCTAGGACAAAATCATTTCACCTTTGTTGGTAATTCAGTAAAATGAAGCAGATGGAGTAGATAGACCATCTGGTCTCTATGTTTTCTTCCAATTCCTAACCCTAGGACTACCATTATTTTCCTTTACAACAAATATTCTCTTATGTGACATTCATGGTTTAAAAAAAAGCCTGATTCCTGGATGTTTAGATTTAAGAATGTAAATGGGAGAGAAAACAAGAACTCTATTTCCCATGAGGCCATTTTTCATAGCTTAGCTATAGATTTGATGTCTGCAATGGCCTGAATCCAAGCAAATTGGGAAACATAATCCTTTTTTTTTATTGCGCCATTGCCTGTTATAGTTAACTAGTTCTAGTACTTTGGGTGTTACACAGTCAATTCATTTCTGATGTGAGATTCAAACCCAGATTTCCTGACTCTAAGACCATTAGTCTTTCTGCTCTACCATTCTGTTTCTCCAGGTTACCTGTTCATCTCCATCCTTCCATTTACTTCTCTTTCTTGTTCATCTCTATTCATTATTCATTTCTAATCTTTCTCCAATCAATCAACCAGGCACACACTCTACTAAGGAAGCTCCAAGAACCCAACTTTCCATATTCCCCTCCTTTTCTCCATCCAATTCTATTTCCTTCTTCCTTTCCATTGTTCTAGTTTGCTTATTCATTCCCATTGCTGGTTTGTCTTTAATTCTTTTGATGCCCCCCCCAGTCACCTCTATTTCATTCAAAAATCATTTATTAAGTGTTAAGTTCTGTGGTAAGTGCTGGGGATGCAAGACGACAAACAGAAGACTTCCTCCCCTTCCTCCCCTTCTACATGGGGGGGAATAAGTGTATTATAATAATAATTATTATTTATTATTAAATAATTAATATTATTATTGACAATAACTAACCTCTAAAAAGCACCTATTATGTGACAAGCAATGTGTAAGACCTTTATGCAATTTTTATTTCATTTGAGTCTCACAACTCTGGGAAGTGGGAGCTATTATTATTCCCATTTCACAGATGAGGAAATAGGCAAATGGAGGTCAAGTGATTTACCCAGGGTCACCCAGCTAGTGAATGTCTGAGGTCAGATTTGAAGTCAGAAATTTCAAACTCCAGTCCCAGCACTCCATCCACTAAGCCACACAGCTACCCTATATTTAAAAACAAACTATTTTAATAGGGTAGACTACACAGAGAAGTGAACTAGAAAATGGGAGAGAGAGAAAGAGAGAGGGAGGGAGAGGGGGGGATGTGAAATTAGCCTGGAATTTTTAAATTTTTAAATGCCAAACAAAATTTTTAAAAATTGATTTCATTTCAATCCTCCCTTCCACCATGATCTACCAAAATCAACCCCATTTCCTTTGATTTCCTTTTATTTATCCTCTTCATTCTCTGTTTTTTATTGGAATGTCAGGTCCAGGAGTATGGTACTGCTCAATGCCCTCAGACTCTACTGAGTCTCTTCAGGCTGTCCAGGGTGTTTGGTGCCAGATTTAAAAACAATCTTTCCATCCTCCAAACCCAAAGGGAAACAAACATGGAGCTTGATTTGTGAAGGGAGAGAAAATGTAAAATAGAATCACCAGTATTTTCCTGATGGTTATGCCAACTTGGCAGATGTGGGGCAGAGGTCACAACCCCTTTAAGAAGGTCTGATAATCACTTTTTTTGGTCTCATCTACCTATACACACTGAGCCATTGTCCTTCTTGGCTCCCAAATCCTTTAGCCTTGGTCCTAATCCTGTTTCTAGTCAGCACAGGCAAGATCGAAGGGGAGGCTGGGAGTCCAGGTTATGCTGGGGACAGGGGAAAGAGATGAATCTCCTCCCATCTATTACCTAGCCCGGGTTTCCAGTCTCCTCCTTAGACTTCCTTTCTCTCTCCCAGGGAGAACTCCCTCAGTTCTCTTGTCTCCCTTTCCCTTTAAAAATCAAGGTCCCCTCAACTTCGGGTTTTGGATGGTTTTGACAGTCCTATAGCTTCCAAGCATGAGAGGCTGCCTCCTATAAATTCAAGTCATCTTCATTGCTCCCAAGTGGATGCTCCGTGATGCCCACTGCAACACTTCTCCCCTTGTCCTAAACCTGAGATGCTTTTCCTTTTTGGTTTTGTTTGTTTCTACTCTAGGATTGTTTCTGTCCACCTCCATTGTCTGCCGGCTGTATCTGTCTAAATCTTCACTCTCCTTTCGTCCACGTTGGTCATCTGGCTTACTGTCCCTGACCCTGTCCCTGTAGCACCAATGGCTCTCATTCTTTGTCTCATTTGGCCATGGCTATGCCTCTCTGTCATTGTGTTATATACCAATTTGTCTCTTCTTTCAACTGGTTCTCTCTCTCTGGTACTCTCAGATGCCACCTGGTAAACTGGGAGGTGAGGAGTCTGTCAGCTCTGAACCTGGGACCAAGATGAAAAAGGAGGAAGAGAGAGGGCTTCAGGGAACTTTGGACCCCCCTGATACTGGCAGTGACTTCCCAGGCTCTACTGAGTGAGGGAAAGGGGAATAGATGGAGGGGAGCAGTCTCAGAGAAAGATTTCCAGGCTCCCAGTTCCTAGGATTCAAGAAACTTTCTCCCCAAGCATAATCCCAACAGTCACTTTTTCCACATTATTTCTTTTTGTTTCCTTCTGCTGTCCTGATTTCCTGCTGTTATTTCCCCTTTCTTCTTTCCCTTTCCTGTGCCCTCCATTCTCTATTCCTCATCTTTCCTTTCTCCCAATTTGTCCATCTCTCTTCTTCTCTTCTCTTCCCTCTTTTCTCTTTTATCTTTTTTGGTCTCCTCTCAATTACTTTCCTCTTGTTCTTCTCTTTCCATTCTTCCCATCTTCTTTCCATTTTCCTTGGATCTTTTTGTGACATTCCCCTCCCCTTCCTTTTCTTATCTGTCTTCTGTTCTTTTTTCTCACTTTTCATCTTCTGTCCCTTTCTTATTCTATTTTGCTTCTCCTTGTTTTGTTTTCCCCCTTTCTTTTTCCCTCATTTTCCCCCTCACCTCATTTTCCATTTTTCCATTCCACCGTTTGTCCCTTTCCTTTCCTTTCCTCCTCTTCTACTCCCTCCCCATCTTCCTTTTTCATTGTCCCATCTCCTTCATATTTATCACTTTTTCTCATCTCTTGCCTAATTCTTATCAGATCTGGCTAGGTTGGCAAATCTTATGGGAAGAGAAGAATGGTAATTGTTCCCAGTGAAGACTGGTTTCATCCATCCTTGCTTTAGTTGGAGTCTCCTGATTCTCACTAGTTTGGCTGATCCAAGTCATGACACCATGCTGCTACAAGTGACCTTTCCAGTCAGGTTCAATACATTCATTAGATCCCTTATCCTGTCACATTCAGAGCCTGCTCTGGGCACTATCTGCTTCCTGTTGAACAGGGGGCTGGAGGGTCAGGAAATTTGCATCCCTAAAGAGCAAAGGACTTGGGAAATCAGGATTTCTGGGTCCCCAAGGAGTACGAGACTGGCAAATCAGGATGCTGAATGAACAATTAATGGAGACTATCACTTAGCGGAGGACAGATTAGAGATTACTAAGGGAATTATTGGATTACTAAAGGAAGCAAGGTATGAAGATTGGCACCTAGGTCTCTTGGGTGGGTCTGAGGAAGCCCCAGTTCCAGAGTGGGTAGGGACTTGTAAGTTAAATACCTGAATTCCTTTACAAAATAGGAATAATTAGGATCCTGGTGCCTGAGTCCAAGAACTATTGAGAAGCTAAGGGATTATCTCCAGCATGGTCCTGGACCTATGCTATCACTCTCCCACCAGTAACCTTTCCCATTGAGCTGAATTGTGTGGATCTGTGCTTTTGCTTACCCTGGGAATGTATCCAATTGATGCTAGGTGCTGAAAACTAGCTGGGAGAAAGAATGGGTGTCAATCTCCAAGGTCTAGGCAACCTGGGAGCTAACAGTAGGTTGAACACCTGTGGCAAGATGGTGGACTGTCTTGAAGAATTGCAGAGTTATGACATGAAATCAATTCCCCCCTTGTACTACTTACTTATAACCATGGGAAATAGTTTTCTCCTCTTTGAGACCCAGATTTCTTATCAGTAACATAAGTAGATTGGAAATGATCCATGGGATACCTTTCATCTCTGAAACTGAAGTTCAATGATCACTCCAAGGACTCTTCTCTCCCAAACCCATTAACTCCTAGTCTTGGACAATGTGATGTTCTCTTTCCTTGTCCCCATCAAAACCTCTTAAATAAAGTCAGATATGGAAAGGGATTTGGAAACCATTTAATACCTACTCTGCATTTTTATAAAGGATAAAACAGAGTGAAAGAGAAGGGACTTGACTAAGGTCACACAGAGGGGTGATGGAGGAGAAAACTCCTCTGTCTGGGGTGATAGAATCATGCTTGGAGAATCACAAATCAGGGTCTCAGCTCACCTACACTGGTACCTTAAATGTGGAATGTTCTCTGTATCACCTGGTTCCTCAGTTCTTGCTTCTGTAATGTGAGACCATTTCAAAGATCCCTTTGAAAATAGCTTTCTTGGGCTGAGGGATGAAATAAAAAGGTCTTTTCTTGGGACTGGGTCAGAAGAAGAACTGGGGATTCAGCCTCTAGTCCATCCTTGTTTTGAAGGTCCCTATGCAAAAGAGTAGGGACTCTGGCAGCCTAAGAGGTTGGATAGCCTAGCATCTTTTAATCTAAATTAAGAGGTTTATCCTTACCCACCTCTTAGGGCGGACAAAAGGATGAGTCTATTCATTGCTGACTCCTAGATTGGTAAACAAAAAGATGGAGAAAAAGATAGGGGACTTCTACCAAGGTCTTGAAAATCTTCAAATATCCCAGTTCTAGATGCTTCCCGAAGACAAGAGCCTGGTCAGAAATTCCTCCCCATCAGATTGGACCATAGAGATATCTCCTTCAACACTGGTCAGATCTACCAGTTACTCTGGAGAATCAGGATTTGGTGAGGGAAAATGGGAATTGGGATGGAGGGGAAATCTTTCTGCTCAGTCTGGGTGCTCTGATCTCTCTAGGATGACTCAGGTGACCTCCTGGTAAGTAATGGTGTCCTCCAGAGAATCTTATTTTGGAGTAATATTCTCTGGGGGACTTCTGATCCTCCTTCACTGCCTGGTCTTGCTTCCTATAAACTAAGATACACTTCCCGCATGGTTGCCTCTTTTATCCTCAAATGCCAAACCTAGTCCAAGTCCAGACCTTCCCCAGTGCTGCAGTGGAAACTCATCTGGAAATGGAGAACTACTATCAGGGGATGTGATTTTGATTTCCTGCCTCTACCTCCCTGTCTTTAGGCACATCACAGAGATAGAGGTTCATGGACATCTAGGGCTGGAGAAGACATCAGAGGCAACAGAGAAGCCCCTTTATTTGCAAAGAAATAAACAGAGGCTGATGGATTTGCCCAGTCACCTAGGTTGCAAAAAGAGGCAGAGTTGGAATCTAGGTCTTCTGACTTGAGCACATTGCTCTGGTTAAATAAGTCCTATTTATGAATAAGAACAGTGTGGCCCTTTCTTGGGGCAGGAGACCCCTCCCCAGATGACAAGATTCCTGAGGGTCTCAGTGGTCCCCTGTGAGCCTCTACCCTATGGTCCATGGGCCTCATTCCTTCATTTGGCAAATGAAGCCGTTTGATTAGAGGATCTTCACATTCAATTAATTGTGACCTTCCTTTCAAACCCTCAATCATCCAGGCAGAATTGGTGAAAATAACTTCAGAGACAAAGGCAGCTATAGAAATCTCAATACAGAGGCAGTGATACTCAAGAGACTCTAAGGGAGGAGGGAGAAAGGGAAAGGGAGAGTGAGAGGAGGATAGAGAGAAAAGGAGACTCAAGTCAAACAGGCAAGACATAGAGACAGACTCAAATGGAATAAAGCTGTTACACAGATTTGAGTTAGAGGCACAGGGAGAACAGCCTAGACTATGAGAGACAGAGAAAGGCAAGAGGATGAAAATGGGAGATGAGAGAAATGGGTCCTAGAGAGACCTACACAGAGTGAAAGAGAAAGAGTCTGGGAGATAAGGGGAAAGGAAGGCAGAGAGAGCCAGAGAGCCAGACAGAGAGCAGAGACTAAAGTCACTGGATATGTGATAGAACTAGAAGTGTCCTGAGAAAGCATCCCCACCCACCCCACTCTCTATTTACAGATAAGAATGCTGAGTGACTGCTAGGCCCTCCAAGTGGTCCAGGTATAACTAATTTCCTTTGTTTCCATGACTCCTTGGACCTCCCATCCCATCCCCACCACATTGCCGTCTCAGTCCCCAAACAAAGGCACTAGCCTGAAAGGACTCAGACAAGGAGATGGGTCAATGGACAGGTTTATTGGGGACCTGGGCTCTGCCAGGGGAGGCTGTCAGGCTTGGCTAGGATTCCAAGATCTGGGAGGAGAGGTGGAAGGTGGTCCTGCGTCTGCCCGCTGGGATAGTTTCTATTCTCTTGTCCAACGGCTCAGAGATGGTTTGTTGTATCCTCTGGTTGGTCTTACTAAGGGAGAAGGTGTGCTGGTAGTTGAACAAGCAGAGGGTGCCTGGAGAAAGGAGGATGAAGACCCAGCTGGGTGGGATCCCGGGAGAACAGCAGAGGGAAGCAGAGTGGAGGCAGGAAAGGTGGGCTGGGGTCGGAGGAGGCTGGGGGAGTGAGCCACCCCCTCCCGCTCCCCACCTCTGCCCCATCTGAGCCTAGAGCACTCTCCTCAGATTCTTTTATCCTTTCCTTGCCTGGACACTTCTATTCCCCCCCTTGCTTTAGTGTCTCCATCTCTCCTTTCCTTCTCTCACCTCTGCTCCCACCTTCTTCCAACTCTATGTAATGTCTCTCCAATTCTTGGATTCCCTTTTCCCTCTCCTGCATCCCCTCCTCCTTTTTTGACACTTTTTTCTTATCCTTCCCTCTCCAGTCTTCTCCCTCTTCACTCTCCCCTCCCTCTTCACTCTTCTCCCCCCACTTTTCTCCCTCCTCTCCATTCTTCTCTCTCCCTCCTCACTTTTCTCCCTCCCTCTCTACTCTCCCTTCCTTTACCTGACAAGAACTGCAGCACCACACTGCACCAGCACAGATAGTAAGGAAATACATAGGTGACCTTGATGGGGTAAATGGTCTCACATTCATGAGTGAAGAGCAGCAAAGCTAGCAAAATCAGGACTCCTGTGGGCCAATGAGGCCAGAGACACAACACAGGCCCTGAGAGATTTGGAGGGCTTTCTTATTTTTATTGCTATGCTATATGAACCTCAGAGCTACACCAAAATGGAAGAACCCTGAAAATGGAGGACCAAAGAAGACAGAGTGTACTAGAGACTCAAAGGAAGGACAAGGAGACAGAAAGTTCTGAGCCCTAGAGAGACAGAACAAGAGATAGTAAGAAATGAAGATGGGAGGGGAGGGAGAGAGAGAGAGAGAGAGAGAGAGAGAGAGAGAGAGAGAGAGAGAGAAAGAGAGAGAGACAGAGACAGAGACAGAGACAGAGAGATAGTGAGTCAGACACAGTGATAGAAACAGAGGAGAGAGACAGAGAGAGATATATAGAAGCAAGGGATAGAGACAGAGACAGAGATAGAAAAATAGAGAGAGACAATGAGAGAGAAGAAAGAAAAGAACCCTGAGATATAAAATATACTGGGGCACAACAGAGATGTTAAAAAGGTCTTTCTTATGGAGATGGAGGAATCAGAAATATAAGAGATAGAGACAGGGGCACAACAAATAGAAAGACTTTTGAAAGACAAGACAGATGGAGACAGGCTAAGAAAGAGGGATACCCAGAGATAGACTTGCATGACAGCAGGACTCATAAGGCAGAAATGGGAAAAAACCCTAGACATGGTAGGCCTACATATAACAAGGAGAACTGGCCACAGAAGAGGCTCAAAAATCCTTGAAGGGTCTTGGAACCACTCCTCTTTCCCCCTTCCAACTGAGGTCTCCTTACTCCAAGTACTACTATGTCTCCTTTCCCCACCCTGACCCAATCCTATCTCCTCCCTTCTGCTGTACCTCAGGCCAGACCCCAGGTCCATCCTACCAGTGACATAGTTGAGGAAACCAAAGACCAAATCACAGCGCTTGATTCTTCGGAAGATGGGCCGGAAAGATAAGCCCATGAAGAGGAGGCAGAAGATCTCAGAGGCCAGGGCAAGTGTCATGAAGCCCATTCCCAGGTGTTTACTCACTGGAAGAGAAGAAGTGATGTTGGTAGAGCCATTGGTGAGTTTCCTCCTAGACCCTTCCTCAGTGTAGGATTGTTTTTGTTGCTTGTCATTGGTTCTTGAAGAGGACTATGAGGTGATACCATGACATGCAAGCGAATTGGACTTAAGCGAGAAGGGTGCTGTATGAAGTTGCCAGTCTCACTTTCCCTTATGGAGCCATCTGGATCCAGTGGCCAGATAGAGATGGGGATGACTGGAAGTATAGGGATAGGGATGGGGATAAGAATAAGCCTGGGATGGGCTGAGATATAGGGAAAGGTTAGGAGCTGCGCAATGTGAGCCTTGTCATTCTCTCCTTCCCATAGCCCCTCATGATGCTGAGCTGTTAATCCATACCTGTGACCTTGCGTAGGTCTGGGCAGATGTGACGTTGACAGTTAGTCCAGTAGCCCAAGACTTCAGTGTAAGTTTCTGATACTTGAATGATAGCCAGCCGTCCATCAGTCAAAGAAAGTAGAAGCAAAAATGCTAATACACTTATACAAAGAGTCCAGGCCCTTAAAACGAATCGACTTTCATTCCAGATGGTAGTGGGTATTCGAGTCAGAATTTCTGGAGTGGGGGGAACAGGATATTGATATTCATCATTTGTCAGTCCTGACCCATCCATCCTCAGTCCTGTCCCCTTGTCCTCATGCCTATTCCCAATCCTAGGTTTATTCTTATCCTATTTCTATCCTCTTGCCCAAACTCCACTTTTAGCTTTGTCTTTATCCAAATTCACCCCATTTCCATATCTCTTTGTCCTCTCATTTCATCACCTCCAATTCTATCCCACTGTCCACCACATCATCCCTATTTCACATTAAAATTTATGCTTATCTCTACTTTGGACTCCAGAAAAAAGGGTAGAGACAGGAAATGTGTGAGAGGGTTAAGAAAATACTTAGCACTTGAACTGAGCTCTTGGATATCTTCCTCACTCCAACACATTTTCATCCTGCCTTTTATGAATCTGTCCTTTTTTGCCAATACTGGAAAATTTAAGAGAAACTCTTCCCCTTCACCAAAGATGAACATTTTTCTCTTTTGTCCAACCCTCAACTCAAGTGCCACATCTGGGAAGCCTTCCTTGAATCTCTCTTCCCTATGTGCAAAGGAGATTGTTTTCCTTCCTCCTATTTTTCCATACCACTTTCCCTGGCTCTGATTGGTACTTAAATAATTTTCCCAACGTAAAAGCAATTTACTTTGCAAGTCTACAAAAGGCCTTGTTTTATATTTATTTTTATATCCCCCCACCCCAATCACTTAGCATAATGCATATGCTTTTTGATTTTGGTGGCCTTGAATTGAACTTGGCATGATTTTGAATATATCATTGGATCTTCTAGTGCCTTGATTTGACAGATGAAGTGATTTGCCCAAGGTCAAAGAAGTAAAAGGTGGTCAAGTTCTCTGAATGCAGATCCAGTCCATTTTCCCTCCACTACATTGTTAGAGAATTGAGGGGATTAGGTCAGCAAATGGTTAATTGTGGGAATTAAATGACCTTCACTGACTTCATCTTATGACTCAATTCTGGAGCTAACTCAATTACTTTTCTATTTAATTATATGTCTAATTCAATTTCTATCCTGTGAGAAAACTTTATTCAATTGTGGGAACTGAAAGAAAATCTAATGGTATTGTGGGAACCTAGCCCTGCATAAGGTGGACAACCCTGCCTGCCTGCTACTTAAGAGACCCTTAACTAAAAAAACATAAGTTAGGTTGACCAGGAAACCAATCAGATTTGATGCAAGGAATTTTCTCACAGCTGTTTATATTGAGCTGTTCATTTGTCTTATGTGAAAACTGGCACTCTAGTGTTTCCATTTCCCTTTGTTTACAGACACTTGGGTGAAGGATGAGTGGGACAACCTTTCTGACTTCAGGGAATTATATCTGTTTACTTTCCCCCTTCCATTTTGGAAAATCTCTACTATTTCCTCCAAATAGAAATCAGATTTCCTAGTATTATATTGTTGTTTCTTTTTAATTGGCCTTATTTGAGTAATTGTTTTTAATGTGTTGAGTCCCTTTCTGGACTCCCTCAATCTTTCCCCAGGTGAGCGTTTGGGGGGGGGGAGGGCAGGAGACAAGGAAGACAAGGATGACAAATTCTCCAAGATCCCCAAATACTACAAGGTCTCCATTTATTGAACCAAATGCCAGTGCTTAAATACCTCCCTAGTCTCTAATCCACTCCCACTCCCATGGCACTTAGTAAGAAAAGGCTCTGGTGCTCAAGGATATCAGGTGAAGATAATTTACAGTCCCTAACAATATATAAAAATCTGTCTCACCCTATATTCAAAGTCCAGTCTCAAGATGAGAAAGAGGTCTGGTCCTGCTTTGTTGGATAATAGAAATGCATTGCTTAATAAATCAATATTCTTGGAAGATTGAATCTTTGTTTCTTCTCTCATTTTATCTTTCACTTTCCACAGCTTTCTCTCCAGAAGAAAGAAGATATCTTAAGCCTTAGATAATGAATAGAATCGGTTGGAAGCATGGAGATCAGACTGGATAGTGTACAGATTGTGAAGGAGGGCTTAGAATGGTAGACTTTTTTAGAGTCTGAATTTGATTCTATGGGTAATATGGAGACAGTGAAAACTTTTCAACTGGAGATGATATGCAGAGATGAAATGGAAAAGGTTAGAAGTAGGAGGTGAAAGGGAAGTGGAAATCAGGAAATGATTTCAACTAAACAGTTTTTTCAAGACCCTTTTGTGCAAGTAGGTCACTAGGAGTACAAAGATGGAAAGAAATGGTCCTTGACATTTGAGAGTTAATGTTCTATAGGACAATAGGACATGCATAGAAAAATAATGACACAATAGGAAAGAAATCTGAAATGTAAAGGGTCTGGCATTATACATTAAAGACTGAGATCTATGCTTTAATATAGTAATCTTCAAAACTGTTTGGTCTGTTTAACAAAAAACAAACAAACAAATAAACATAAAAATTATCATTGAACCAGACTTGGCAAGGATGACCTCGAGGAACACAAACAGAGTAGTTCAATGTTCTAAAAATCCCAAAGCACAAACTACCAAAGGAAAGCCTCCTTAAAGAAGAAAATTATCTGGGGAAAAATTGGTAGATAATTGGGTTAAACCAGTATCTAGTACCCTATGTCATAATAATTCCAAATAAACAAGTAACCTAAATATAAGAGGATATATCAAGGAAGATTGAATACTCTTTCACAACTATACTTTGGGAATGGAAAGGGAATTAGTAACTGATACAAGAGAGATTCTAAGAAACAAGGAGATTATAAAATCCAAAGTAAATAATTGCAGTGAGTCAAGTTTAAAGAGTTTTTAAGTGAACTAAAAAAAAACTATTCACTGGGAAAGATTTTGCATCAAACATCTCTGATAAAAAGCCTGACACCCCAAATGTATTGACCCCCATATATAAAATTGTGAGCCATTTCCCAATAGACAAGTGGTTAAAAATGCACAAAAATTTTTCAAAAGATCAAATGAAATCCAAAAATAACCAAATGAAAGAATATTTCAAAATGTTAATAACATAAATTAAAATAAGCAAGGCATCCCTGTAATGCATCAAGTTAAAATGATAATCAGATATGGAAATAATATTGTAAAGGTTGTGGGAAGGCAATTACTAATACATTGTTGGTGGTTTGGGAAATCAATCTGCATTAGTTATATTGTTATTGCTATTGAGTAGTTTCAATTGTGCCTAACTTTTCATGAGCCCATTTGTAGCTTTTGGGGCAGATATACTAGACTGGTTTGCCATTTTCTTCTTTAGCTCACTTAACAAATTAGGAACTCAGAGAACTCTGAATGGAGTTTGCATGAGGAAAGAAGGGAAAATAATACATGAAATGACTACAATATCAGAACTGAAGAAAGCACTCAAATATCAAAGATCCTCCATTGAGTACAATGATCACTATTGCTTTGGATAACTGATTTAGAGTATCACATCCTCTGTCTTTCAGAGTAGGTGTATTAGACAATTCTGCTTGCTTTTTATTTTCAGTTAAGATAAAAGTAGGGGTAGATTTCTTGGATGTAAATGGAGTTTGGCAAAATACATTAATAAAAGGTTTTTTTTTAGGTTTTTGCAAGGCAAATGGGGTTAACTGGCTTGCCCAAGGCCACACAGCTAGGTCATTATTAAGTGTCTGAGACTGGATTTGAACTCAGGTACTCCTGACTCCAGAGCCGGTGCTTTATCCACTGCACCACCTAGCCACCCCAATAAAATAGTTTTTAAACAATGTGAACAGAGTTAAGATGGAATGGAATCATATTGTTTAGGGAAGGCCTAAGAAGATGGTGGGACTTTTTCCAAAAACAGAAATGTAAAGAGGAAGAACAAGGTTAGGTTTGGGTTTTTTTTGGTGGGGGAGAAATGGGGAGGAAAGGGGAGATGATGACTTCAGATTGCCTCTATTTCTTCAGGAATCAATTCATCTCTGCCACCCCCCCCATCTTCATCTTCTGCCCCATAGCCCCTGTTCTAACTCTTGCCCTGAAAACTACAGCCAGCTAACCCTTGGTCTATCCACTGAGACTTAAAACTTGATTTCTATCAAACCCTCTAAACTTGTCCTTATTCCCTGAGATTTCATTCTTAACTATTCACCCCTACACATCTCCCAGCTCTCAAATCTAAGCCTGCAAATAACAGTCTCCATCTCCACTTTGTGTTATGCAACTCTGACTTCTGGTCATTTCCCCCCAGCCTTCCCATCCCAGTAATGTTCCTCCAAACAATCAAACTCCTTTCTGTCATCTCTACCCTCTACCTATGCCATGAACCTTTTATTTCCATTCCCATCTTGCTATCCCCATCCTCATGTCTCCCCCATTCCACACAGCTAAATTCTGATTTCATACTTTTATCCCTCAAATTGCCACATCCCCTGAAGCCATTTCATACCTTTACATATTGGTTTACTAGGCTTTTTCTTAATCTCCTCCTGTTTTAGTATTTCACTCTGTCTAGTTCCTACTGTGAAGTAGGAACGTTTAAATTTATTCTTCGATGAGACTAATTGTGTTAGTGCTGTGTCCATAGTCTTAATCTCAACTAACCTAGGCAACTGCCATGGAACACCAAGATTTGCCAACCCCCACTAGGTCAGAATTCTTGGTTCAGAGATGAGAGAGAGAGAAAGAGAGAGAGAGAGAGAGAGAGAGAGAGAGAGAGAGAGAGAGAGAGAGAGAGAGAGAGAGACCTAGAAAGACTGGGGGATTAAGAAAAGGGGAGAAACTGGGAATATTCATAGCTGATCCTTACAGGAAAAACCTCAGAGAGGTTTCACAGAGAAGCCCTCAAATCCCAAAAGAGTAAAGACAGTGAAGTGTAGTGGGAGAGGACTGGGACTAATTAAAATCCAAGTAATGGCTCTGGAATCAACCATTCTTTCAGTATAGCAACCAGACTATTATAGTTGTTCTGACTCTTCCTTGCTTGGCGGAATTCCAGAGAGGAGAGAGAAAGGCTTTAAGAGTAGAAGCCTTTGCCCCACTCCATCTGAGGTTGACATCTGTTACCTTTCTTCTGACATTGCCGCCATCCTGGTGAAGGATCTCATCGCTTCATTCCTAGACTATTGCAATATGCTTGTAGTTTGCCTCCCTCTCTCAAGTCTCTTCCCATGCCATCTTCTGCTCTGTTGCCAAACTGATCTTACAAGTCATCTCTCTTGTATAAGAGACTCCATCTCCTGACTCGGGCATTCTTGTTGACTGGCTCATGTGCCTGGATCTCTCTTTCATCTCCATTTTGTCCTGGCTTTCTTCATGTGCCTGCAAAATCCCAACTTCTACAAGAAGACTAATAAAATAACTACCCTCAATTTCTTATCTCTGGTTTTTTTGTGGCTGTATCTTGTTTGTCCATACTTGATTACACTTCTCCCCCACGTCTCCCCATCAGATTGTAATCTCCTTAAGAAAAAGGGACGACTTTTTACCTTCCTCCTGCCATTTTTTTGGTATTCCCAGGGTTTAGCATAGTGTCTGGCTCATATTAGATTACTAATAAATGTCTGTTGACTAATATCTCTTCCACTTCTAGATTGTAGAAAATTTACAACAGGGACATGGACTGGATATCTGATTTTGCTGGTTTAGAAAGCTCTCTTATAAGGAAATTTCCACCACCAATGAAGGGGAGACTTGGAACACTGAGCATTTAAGTAGCTTGCCCAGGGTCGCATAATCTAAGTTAGAATCGGTACTTGAATCTAAGCTGTTTCTATAATATGCCATTTTTTTCTAGGATTAAACTAAAGACTACAGAGATCTGATCTAGGAATCCAGGAAAAAAAGATTAGATGATGATGTGTATTCTGAGCAGGATATCCAGATGGAAAGGTTGGATCCATACCTAGAATAGCTGGATATGTTTATGTGTGTATTTACATGCACATGCATGTGTATGTGGACATGGGTATAAGTATATATGTATGTGCATATGTGTGTGATGTGTATGTTGGACAATAATCATCAGCAGCTATTTTTTTTAGATATTGTTCTAGATATAACCAAAGGTGAGAGACCTTCCCAGGCATTAAGGATCTCACATTTCAATGGGAGGCACTTGCAGACAACTATGAACAAGCAAGGTGTAGAGAAGATAAAACAGAAATTGGCAGCAGAGGGAAGAATTTGAAAGAGTTTGGAAAGATTTTTGGTAAAAGGTGGTAGTTTAGCATTGAAGGGAGTCGGGCAATAGAGGTCAGTCAGTCATTCAGCAAACATTTATTAACCATCGACTACGTGTCAGATGTAAGTTACAATGTGGAGAGTGAGCATTCCTGATGGGGAGGGACATCCAGTGAAAATGCTCACTGCTGAGAGATGGATGGTCTTCATTGGGGGAGCAACAAGAACAGTGTCCCATATTGAAGAGTAGGCCGTGATGTGTAAGATGGAAGACAATCGAAAAGTAGGAGAGGGGAATGTCCAACCAAGGAGTTTGTCATTGATTCTAGGCATGATAGGGAGCAAGCGGAGTTTATTGAATGGAAGATGCCATGATTGGATTTGCATTTTGCAAAGTCACTTTAGCAGCCAAAAGGAAGATGGATTGGAATGGGAAGAAAGCTGTTGCTGACTTGGCCTCTTTCCAACTGGATGATGACTGCGCGAAGCCCAATCACAAATAATGAATAACAATAATAATAAAAATAATAGCTGGTATTCACGTAGCGGGTAAAGCTTGCAAAGGGATTTGCGTATCTCACGTGGCCGTCACAAGCACCTTGGAAAGTAGGTGCTGCTATTATTATTTTACAGAGGAGAAAGCAAAGGCGCCAAGAATATAAATAATTTATACAGCGGAACTCAACTCAAACTGAGAGAGGGAGCCTGGATGGCGGCCCCCAAGGTGAAATGTGCTTATCCAAATCTCAAAGGTTATGAACTGGAAAAAGAGGAAAAGTTAAAGAGTTGTTTCCTCCCTTCTTGTTTGGAGCTTCAAAAGTTTTCCTCTTTTTCCTCTCTGGAGTCTATCCCAAAGAGAGAGTCATTAAGTACATGTGTCTCTCTGGGAGAATGTCTGCACCCAATTTTACTCCTAATGCAGGCAAGAAGCACTGTGGTGGCAATTAGTTTGTTGCCATGACATAACTAATTGCCTTTTATTTTAAGCCTCCATTTTGTGAATGAGTAGTTCCTGTGTAATTTTTTTTTTTTGGCAATAAGATAATGACTTTTAAGTTCATTGGAGGGAGAAATTACTGTAGGGTGTGTTGATCAGGAAAGGTTTCACAGAGAAGGTTGAATTTGAATGAGATTTGAAGGATAAGAAACTGGGTTTGGATGCTGTTTTGTTAAATTTTGTTTATTCAATTGTGTCCCTCTTTGGGACATTTAAACTCAGATTTTTCTGAATCTAGGCTCATTATTCTACCCTCTGTGCCACCAAGCTGCCCTAAGATAATGACTTTAGTGGTATAATTTGTCAATGACTTACGTTTTCCCAATTCAACTACTGAGTCCCTTGAATGCAGTAAACAACTGACGAGCACTTGCCATTGATGTGAGCTTTAATTGATAATTTCCTTTAATCATAATGCTCAAGTAACCAATCATCAATCAGAACTTGGGTGTAACCAGACCTTCAATCATCAGCCTCAACTAGGGCAGATCTGAGGCTGACTCCTATGTTCTCTACTTTTGTGGTTCAAATATCCCTTTTGGGCAGTGCTGATTAATTCGAGGTTTGCCAACTTGGAAGGCAAACCCCTTTGAGAGAGATGGTTAGAGGGTGTGAACTATAGGAGAATCCTGCAAAGGAGACAGAGAAGGATTGGTCAGAGGAGTAGGAGGAGAACCAGAAAAGACAGCAGTGTCCCAAAAATTAGAGAGAAGAGAGTATCGAGGAGAAGAGAATGACCGACTGTCAAAGGCTTCTGAAAGGTCAAAGAAGAATGAGGATTGAGATGAGGTCACAGGATTTGACATCTAAGAAATTATTAGTAACTTTGGAGAGAGCATTTTTGGTGTGACAATCAAGTCAGATGACAGATCATGAAAGGTGAGGAAGAGAGACCTTGGTTCTCTTGGAAGCTTGTCATTGAGTACCTGTATGACATGTGCTTATTGGGAAGCCCTCAGAAATCAGGTTGGTGGTTTGTTCCTAGAGAGATTAATGTATTAGTATTGGATAGACAATGTTCACATGCATCTCATTGCTAGTATTGAGGATCATAAGTCAAATTAATGTTTCCATTGTACTGATTAGCATAAGTTAAAAAACAAAAATCTGTTTGTCCTGTGTGCTATATGTTACAAACATCACATCAGAATTCTCCCTGCCAATCAGCCATCACTCCATGCATGAAGCAGCATAACAGATGTCTGATGCTTAGGAAGAAAACTGAATTATATGTAGGAAGACAAACAGCCCTCTAAGGATCCCCCTCCCACTTCCCAGTTCATAGACATGGTGCTCTAATTTAGTTAGGCAAACTTCTCATGTCCAAGAAGAGGAATGAAAATTATCCATGAAAAAGAGAGGACAAATTTGAATATAGCCAGTAACCAAAAATGGAGAGAGCCTGGGTTCAAGTTCTGCTATTATTGCTTACTAGCTTAAGAATAGTCACTTAAATTCTCTGTGTTGGGGCAGCTAGTGGTTCAGTGCATAGAGCACTGGCCCTGGAGTCAGGTGTACTTGAATTCAAATCTGGACTCAGACACTTAATAATTATCTAGCTGTGTGACCTTAGGCAAGTCACTTAACCCCATTGCCTTGCAAACCCCCCACAAATATAAATAAATAAATTCTTGGTGTCTTGTTGCCCTTGGCTGTAACATGGAGATAATAGTGAAGTCTTATTTGTGAGGAAAGTGGGGGCCTTCAGCATGGTCTGAGGTCAAGTAAGGTATGTGGTCCATAGGAAATGAAGTCCATGAGGCTTGCTTTAAAAAAAATGTGAAGTGTTCTAGAAGTCAGAGATAGAGCTGACATCTAACAAGGAAAAAGTGGAAGTATTTGGAGTTGGGCATCAGATTTAAAGATTATGATTCCATAGTAAGTCAGGGGGAGGGTTTGGTGGAATAATAGAGTAAACAGTGGTCAGATATAAATTTCATTTAATACAAGGTCAGGTTTATGGCATCAGAAGCAGAAATCAACTGTTGAGTTGGGTTAGGGTTAGAGTTCAAAATGATAAAATATCTTCAAGGATGAGCCCAGTGGCCATATGTCAGTATGTTTTAGGGGGACTTCTGACAAGTCTTAAAGTCCTTAGATCACTCCCACTGTTGGTTAGCTTTACTCCTATGTATGTGCTGCTGAAGGAGAATAGGAAAAAAAAAATCACAAAACCATTCTGTTTGTGCCCGTTATAAATTTAGGTTTGTAACCTCAACCATGCCCTCAGTGCTTCTAGACAGTCCTATTCAATCTCCTTAATCAACTTTCTCTTTCACTCTCCACAGACTCTTTCACTCCTGGTCATTCCTCATCAAACCTCACATGGCTCCTCCTTCTCCCCCATGCTGTCAACTGACAACTTTGCTTTATATGTTATAGAAAAAGTTGAGATCATTTACTATCAACTCCCTCTTCTCCTCTTCCTCATCTCCTATCACTCAGGTGCCTCCTTCACCTCTGTCACACATGATGAGTTTCCTTACCGAAGCTCTACCGTTCAAGCAATACCACTCCATCCATAGCCTCCGCAAGATTGTCCTTTGTTATATACCCTCTTAAATACTCGTAATAATTTTCAACTCTTCCTTCTCTAGTGGCTCATTTCCTACTTTTACAAACACACCTATCTTCTCTTGATCCTTCCATCTCTGCTAATTATAGGTTTATATCTCTTCTGCCCTTTGTGACTAAACTTCTTGAAAAAGTTGTCTAAAAATAGGTGCCTCCTCTAACTCTCTTTCTAACTCCTTGCAATCTAGCTTCTGACCTTACTAAGTTAATGAAAATGATGTTTTCCAAGGTGCTCTTAGATGCTGCTTCTTTCCAATCCTCATTTTCCTTGACTTCTCTGAGACCTTTGAAGCTGCTGATCACTTTCTCCTCCCCAATACCTTCTTCTCTCTAAGGTTTGGGGACCCATCTTTCTTTCTTTTTTTTTTAAGTATTTACCTAGGTATTTTATTCTTTAATATTCTATTTTTTTGTTTTTCCAACTACACGCAATTGTAGTTTTTACCAATCATGATTTTTTTTTTGCAAATTTTGAGTTTTACAGTTTTTTCCCTCCTTCCTTTCCCTCCCCCGAGCCACTATCAGAATGCAATCTGATATCGGCTCTACATTTATAACCATGCTGAACGTAGATCCATACTGATCATGTTGAGGACACACCTTTCTTTTCTGGTTCTTCTATCTCTCAGACCACTCTTTCTCTGTCTCCTTTGCAGGATTCTCTTCTAGATCACGCCCTCTAAGCATCCCTCAGGGTTCTATCCTGCTCTGCTTGTTCTCCCTCTACACTATTTCACTTGGTGATCTCATCTGCTCCCTAGGATTTAATTACCATCTCTATGCTAATGATTCTCAAACCTACCTATCCTGTCTCACCTGCTTTGTTGATGTCCAATCTCACATCTAGAACTAGGATGTCCAGGAGGTATCTTAAACTCACTAGATTCAAAACAGAACCCATATTTTCCCCCCTGTAATCTTCTCTCCCATCTACCTTCTCTATAACCATGAGGGTCAACACTATCCTCCCAATCCCTTAGGCTCCCAATGAAGGAGTTATTCTGGGCTCCTCACTCTCATCCCCCATGTCTAAGACCAAGGTCTATCAATGTGAACTTTACAGAAACTCTCTAGTACACCCCCCTCTCTCCTCTGACACTGCCAGACTCTGGGACAGACCTCCATCATCTCACGTTTGGCTTATTATAATAATTGACATTGGTGGGTCTGCCTGCCTCAGGTCTCTCCCCGCTCCAATCTATCCTCTCTTTAACCACTAAAATGTTTTTTTTAAGTGCATATCTAATCATGTCTTTGCTCAATAAACTCAACAAACTCCAATACAAAATCCTGTTTTGTTTTCCTAGTCCTTTATAACCTGTCCTCTTTTATTTTTTTAAACCTCAGGTCCCAATGAGTTCTTTTCCTAAAGGTTATTTTATTTTTTCAATTACATGTATAATTTTCAACACTCACCTTTTTGCAAACTTTTGAGTTCCACATTTTTCTACCTTCTTCCCTTCCCTCCCCCATCCCAGGATAACAAGTAATCTAATGTAAGTTTTGTGTGTGTGTGTGTGTGTGTGTGTGTGTGTGTGTACATATATATCAAATTTAAAATATTTCCATATTAGTGAAGTTGTGAAAGGATAATCATAACTAAAGGGGAAAAAAGCATAAAACAAATTTTAAAAAGTGAAAATAGTAAGCTTTGATCTGCATTCAGACTCCATAGGTTTTTTCCCCCGGCTGTAGATGGCATTTTCCATCACAAGTCTTTTAGAATAGATATGTACTTTTCAATCCAGCTGACCCTGACCTCCTGGCTGTTACACGAATAAATTTCTCCATCATGCCTCAGCTCTGGCCATTTTTCTTGTTGCTCCCTCATACCCTTTTCTCCTCTACTCCAACTACTGACTACCCTGGCTTCTTGTAAGACCCAACTAAAATTCTACCTTCTCCAGGAAGCCTTCTCCAATTCCTCTCGAATCCAGTGCCTTCTGTCTTTTATTTATTTATTATTTCCTAGTTTTTATTATTTCCTAGTTCTCTCATCTCCCCTGTAGGATTGAGCATTCTTTGAGGGGAGGGACTGTTTGGGGTCTATTTTTGTTGCACCTGTGCAGTTTCTGGCATGTATTAGGTTCTTTATAAATGTCTATTGATTGCCTGAAGTACAAAAGTGATATTTGAACTCTTTTTTTCTAGGACCCCAGACACAGAATTTCCAAGTCTAGGGAATATCTTGGATCCAGCCCAGTCTGCAGCCCAGGAGCCAGGTAGAATAGTTGAGGAATTCAGTCTGGGATTAGATGGTTTTCTTTCCTGGTCACTTCTAATTATTTTAAAAATCAGGTGGATTTCTTTCCCTGATACTTTCTTTTCTTTTCCAAATACTTCCTATTTTGAGGATTTGTGACTTCACTGTTAAGGATATTGCACCACAAATGGGCTTTTTCACACCTCTGGGCTAAACCCAAATTGCTGTCATCAGAAGGTCTGACCCTGAGTTTTGGCAAACACGGTTAGGTTGATACTCCCATGAGAAGTACCCACTGGGTACTGGTCCCACATTTAAATCCTGCCCCTTCTGGCAGGATCTCAGAGCTCATATGTTGGCACAGGTGCCATTAAGCCAAGTCCAGCTCCACACTAATGGGGGGGAATGTTAGAAGAGACTTCCTTGTCAATAAATCCAAGAGAACTCTTGCTTAAAGATCTGTGGCTGAAAAAGAGACATAGGGAAACTCCCAAGTCAAGAGAGGACCTTAGGACCTTAGGACATTAAGTCCAGGATGGGGTTTTTGGTCATTTTCATAGAAGACCAGGACATCAGGGAGGTGATGCCATGACAAGTCCATGAATTGAATTTGAGTTAGGGGGAGTTGTGTTAAGTCACCAGCCTCACTGGGTCCAGTGGTTAGATAGGAATCAGGATGACTGGAGATGACCCTGGATGCAAGGCAATTAGGGTGAAGTGACTTGCCCAAGGTCACACAGTAAGTCAGGTGTCTGAGGTCAGATTTGAACACTCTCCTCCTAACTCTAAGACCAGTGCTCTATCCACTGCACTGGTGGTAGACTGGGTCCAGTCTGTTATGGCAGGTGAAGGGAGAGGTGATGGGGAACAGGGTGTGTGTGATCTGAGCTGTGGGAACCAACAGCTTCAGGGGGAGACATTGGATCTGGGAGCTCAGAGATTGAAGAAGCCTTAGACAGTCTGGGGAATGAGAAAATCTGGGGACCAAAGGCAAAGACCCCCTATGTGTTTCTAAGAGAACCCACTTTCTGAGCATGGTGGGGACTGCCTATGATCTCTGCTCCTCAAGAGGATCTCTAGAGACAGGGGATTCTGAGCTGCAGTGGGCTAAACCTGGTGAGTGTACATAGGAAGGACTGCATTGAGGCACTGAGCCTGGCGGTTTCCCAAAGAGAGCTAAGCTGGCCCAGGTTGGACACAGAGCAGGTTAGAAGTACATTCAGAACTGGGCCAGACCTGTGAGTCTCCCCTGCATGCCTAACCTTGGAGAGATAGGTAAATCTCTGGGGAATCTAAGAAATCCTACCTCCTGGTAGGGTTGGACTATTCCTAATAATGTTTCTAATCATGGAGTGAAGAGCTGGGGATCTTACCCCTCCCTTTATTCTGAGAAAGACTTTGAGCAAATGGCTTAGCCTCCCTGAACCCCAGCTTTCCCTTCTGTAAGAGGAGTGTATTGGACTAGATATTTAATGACCAGCATTACATAACACTTGAAGATTTGCCAAGTGCGTCATGGATGATCTTATTTATGGGACATAAAATGATGAGCCCGGGGTCACCCAAGAGTTAGGACATGGGGCAAGGTGGGAGGTCAGGATGTCCTGACTCCATCTCTGCCCACTAAGCCATTGCCATCTGGTTGGAGAGATGCCCACCTGGCCTCCGAGATCTGGGCTGGTTCTCAGACTATGGTCTCTTCCAGGTCTGGACAGATGCCCAGGCCAGGAACCATAAGCTTGGCCCCCATGGAGGTGGGGTGCCATGCTTCAGGAGTCACATCTCCCCGAACTCCAGGGCCAGTACTCTCTCTCCACTCCCCCATTCCTGCCTCTTGAGACCTGTGTTTCCTGTCCTATGCAAAGGTCTGTTCTGTTCCTGTGCGCCCTGTTCTACCTGCTCCAGGCCTGGAATTTCCTGCCAGAGGGAAGGAGCTACACCCTGGAAATAAACAACCATTTGACATGGGCGGGCATTTTCCTCTTCATGATGACAGGTGGGGATGGGAGCTGGGCTCCCTCTGGGATGAAGATGTGGCAGGGCTAGGGGCAGAGCTGGGGATGGGAAAGGTTCCAACACTGATTGGGGTTAGACTTTGTTGTCAGATTAGGGAAGGGGGATGAGAGGCTAAGAATGGGGTCCAGGGATGGTGTGGAGGTGGGAGTGTGAAGGAGGCAGGGGTTTTCATGTACTCTGAAGCTATGACACTTGTGGGAAATCATTTATAAGTATTTGCATATGCAAATGTGCTATACAGGTAGAGAAGTGTCCATGCATGTATATGTGTAGTATGAGTCCAAGATAGTATATGTCCATGTATGTATATGTTGTGGACTATCTGTATGTAGATATGTGTATATATATATATGCATATATATATACACACACACATATTTGCTCACATGTATATTATCCATAGATGCAAACACATAAAATAGATTCTAAACTTAAACATCTTCAGATTAGCATTTCCATATTTACAGCAGAGTATGAGAACTGTATATGAAAGTATGAATCTCCATTTCATGCTGCTTGAGGATTTTTCAAAAAGTATATAATAAATTGCATTTTTTAGTTTCCCAAATTGTCTTCTGTTTGTGCTTTCTTCCTACGATTCTGTGTGTTCTCATATATATTTTTAATACCCTTCTTTTTTGTGTATCTTTATTGCTGTTTCCTTCCCTCAAATTATTAATTTAAAAAAAAGAGAGAAACTAGGGGAAAAAATAGCTATCAATGCAAATAAACAGTGTGTGTGTCTCTTCCTGCACCTTGAATCCATCCTGTCTCTGTTGGGAGGTAGGCCACATGCTTCATCACTGGGGTCTCTGGAGCCTGGGTGATCATTGCTTTGATGTCAGTACTTTAGGCCTTCAAAATTGTCTTTCTTTACAATCCTATTGTATAAATTGTTCTTCTGATTCTATTTAGCTCATATCTTGGGTTTATATTAGCAAGGAATCTCTGAGATGATCTCTTTTGGTATTTTTTGTGATGCAATATTGTGATGCAATATGATGCAATGATCACATTAATAAAATCACAGTTTTTTTAGCCTTTCCCTAATTGATGGGCACTCCTCTTAAATTTCTATTCCATTTCCTTTCTTCCTTCCTTCTCTCCCTTCCTTCTTTCCTTTCTTCCTTCCTTCTTTTATGCCCTTTATCTCCTTTTTTCTTCTTCCTTCCTTCCCTCCCTACTTCCCCCTTCCTTCCTTCCCTCCCTTCTTCCTTCTTTCCTTCCTTCCTTCCTTCCCTCTCTCCTTCCTTCCTCCCTCCTTTTCTTCCCTCCTTCCTTCCTTCCTTCCTTCCTCCCTCCCTCCCTCCCTCCCTCCCTCCCTCCCTCCCTCCCTCCCTCCCTCCTTCCTTCCTTCCTTCCTTCCTTCCTTCCTTCCTTCCTTCCTTCCTTCCTTCCTTCCTCCCTCCCTCCCTTCTTTTCCTTCCCAAAGCAATTTAAAACAATAAAAGGACTAATGAGCAGGAAACAATTCCCCTAAGTTTTTTCTCTTCCCTCAGGCTTCATACTGTCTCTGCAACCTTCTCATTCCTCTCTTTCACTAACTTCATTTCCTCCTTTCACAGTTCTGCCCCAGGCCATCTTAGCTCATCTTCAAGGTCCAGATTAATGGTCCTTGTGTTCTAACTCTAGTGTCAAACTCAAATAGAAATGGACATCACTAAATCATAATAAGGATCCCCCGTGGGCTGCATGTGAACTTAGAAAACCATATGTCTACATTTTCGTTAATATTTCCCAATTATATTTGAATCTGGTTTCTACACTTGAAAATGAAGTATGTTGTCCACACAGTGTTTGACACCTCTGGTATAAGGGAGAGGCCACTAGATGTGGAGTTAGAAACACCTGGGTCCAAATCCCATTTCAGATGCTGTGCAACTAGTCATTTGATCTCTCTGTACCTCAGTTTCCTTTTCTGTAAACTGAGAGACCTCTTAATGTCCCTTTTTCCTTGCCACTCACGGAAATTTTTCTTTCCAGTTGAAATCTAGTTCAGGTGTCCATTTCTTCTCTGAAACCACTTCTGGACTCCCCAATTTAAGAGTTTTCCTTCCTCAGTACTGGAAGCTGTTTATGGAATTTATCCATTGCACTTATAAATTGCATATTAGTTAAGTCATTGTACATATGATATCACAACAGATTGTAAACTTCTTGAGGGAAAGGACTTTGTCACTTTGGTATCCCATTTCAAGCCTCTCTCCTAGCAGTTCATCCTCCCATGCAGCCTCCAAAGTAACCTTGACTTTTCTTAAGGGAAATATTATTGTGATAGAAATTTAACAAAAAGATAAATCGAGAAAGGTTTCTCCAAATAAAGTTATTAGTAGGGGGACCATTCATCAATAAACCAGATTTATTGATACCTTGAATAGCCAAAAGACTCCAAATTGAAAGTGGAATATATTCTTATAATAGAACAAAGAATAAAACTGGTTATATAACATGGAATTAGGAAATTTTAATTGGTTACATTAAGCAAAGAGCATAAAGCCCAATGGGGAGAAGGCACAGCCCTCTGTGTCTCTAAAGAAAGCTTTAGTGAATTGATGGGATTCAGTTGCATCTTGAGGTCACAGATACTGTAAAGGGCACTAGCCTCAAGGCCTAGGATGGGCCTTGAAATTTCCACAGATGGAGTCTTGGAATGGACCATATTCATTGTGTTCTGCTTCTCAATCATTGCCCTGAGATATCATTTGGCTTCTTGGAGATCAAAGTTATGTGAAATAACAAACTTCCCTTGACAAGCATGATTGGAAGTCATTGGTGAGATAACAATTTCCAAGTTTTCATTAGTAGTGATTATGGGAGAGTTGTAGCTTATCCATCTAGCTTCAGAGAGGCACTGAATAATCCTGGATCATGGGGGACCAGTCTGTAGTCATATCTAGATGCTCAAAGTCACTGTCATCATCCTCCCCCATAGGGTAGAGAGGATCATGAGAGGACCCTTGAAAGAAGACCAAGGCTGCTCTGAACCAGCATTTACTTCCTTCTTGACTCTGCCCTGGTCCAATTTTTCCAAGACTACCCCCCACTCCATAAGCCACAGGATGGGAGGAACCATTTCCTTTGTAACATTCTGTTCTCCCAGGAGACGGCATGTCTAATCCCATATTCCCAGAAGAAGTCAGAGGAACAGGGGGCTCTAGTCCACAGAGAGAAAAAGAAGCAATGAGCTTGCAAGAGGTGGAAGGGGAAGATGTGGAGTGGGAGGAGGAAGGTTGGGGACTGAGTAAAAGAGGAATGGGGGGGCATTGTTAGGGGAAGAGCATAGGGAGGGGAAATGGGAAAGGAATGTTACTTGGGGTTAGAGGATGGGGGGAATAGGTGGAAAGGGAGTAAAGAAGGGTCATAAGAAAGAAGTCAATAGAAGCCTTAAGGAGGAAGGGTATTGGCAGCAGGGGTATGAAAGGGCAGAGGACAGCAGTACTAAGGGGGTAGGGTCAATGAGTGGCAGAAAGGGGGGGGGTAGGATCGGGGAAGGAATTGGAGAAGACCTGCCCTCTGACCTCTGACTCTCCACCTTCCCCAGAATGTCACTGTGGCCATAGCAGTGATCACCATCTTTGCCTCCATTTACTTCTTCCACAAGGTGAGGGGAGACTGGGGAGCAAAGGGAATTAAGTGTCTTGGGAAGTCACTGGTCACCCAGAGGCTCTCATATTCTCTTCACTTCTTCCTACATATTTATGGGTCTCTATGTCCCTCTGTCTCTGGGTCTCTTGCCTCTCAGACTTGAGCTCTCTGTCGCATTGGATTTGGTCACATAACCTTCACTTGAGTTTTCTCATCTGTAAAACAAGGGATTTGGAGTTCATTCCCGCTAAGGTCTCATGAACTAACACATGTAGGGAGTGGAAAGGATCTTAGAGACCCCTTGAATCCAAGCCCTCAGAGCCTGAGGCTCTGTGAACAGAGACTTTCCCAACCCATTGCTAAGATCATATTGCTCCTCCACTCATAATTTTTTTAATAGCTCTAGTTACAATGAATAAAGTTTAATATTTAGTTCTGGTATTCAAGGCCCTTCCTAATATCACTGGTTCAGCTGATACCGTCCCACACACTGTTTCAGGATTGAACATTATTAGATTGAAGCACTCTGACTCCACTCTCCTCTTCTCCCCTACTTTAGAACTTGAGATCACAACATTCCCCACAGTTGGATTAGTCTCCTTTTTGAACCCCAGCCCCTGCTTCAACTCCCTCCCCCCCACTTTCTATGCCCCCCAACTTGAAGTAATTGATACCTTCTCAGACTTCTTAGTTGCCCTTGTCTGATGTCATCACATTATGTCTTGTATTTAGGTACTTAAGATAACCCAGCTGTTAGACGAGACCCTTGAGGTCAAGGCCTGTTTCTCATTTTTGTATCTTCAACCTAGGGTTGACTGTTTGTTGTGGTCAATGACTCAAGACAGAGGCTACCAGGACAGGTGGGAGGAGAAACAGGAGCTCCTGTCTTCCAGCCTGGGGCTGATTCCCCTGTCTCCCCCGGGGGGCCTGTCAACTGCTCTTTATCTCTGTCTCACTTCTAGGCACAGAAATGAGAAGATCTTGGGACCCTCAGGCCTGAAGACCACAATCCTGCTCCGAATAATCGCCCTGGCCTCTTGGACTAAATAAATGTGACGGGCCTATCCCACCTGATTCCTTCACTCCTTTAAAGACTTATCCCCACAGAACTTCCCGAGAGAGTTTGTCTGTGTGTCTGTGTGGTGTGTGTGTGTGTGTGGGGGGGGGGGGCTTGTGGGGAAGGATCTTGAGGGAATCCAGAGATCAGGTCCCTGAGCCTGGGTCCTTGGAGGTGTCAGACACTCAGGGATCCATAGGCAGGAGTAACTCAGCATTAATTTTCCTGGACTATTGCTGTCCCCCTGTGGCCATTCAGGGTATGTCACCAATATCTTAGAGACAAAGAGACAGGGAGAGGAATAGAGGAAAGACAGATAAGAGAGACAGATACACACACACACACACACACACACACACACACACACACACACACACACACATTCTGAGAGATAAGAGTAAAAGAAACAGAAAGAGAGGAGAAACCACATACACATCCCCAGAATGAAGGAAAGGAATAATAAGACAAGGAGAAAACTTAAAATTCAATCCTATTATTTTGTAAATGAGAAAAGGACCAGAGAGGATGAATTACTCAGACACAGTCACACATCAGACACATGTAGATCACAGGCCTCCTGATTCCTCATTGGGCGTTCTTTTGAGATGGCATAGCGCCGATTCCCATAGATGAAAATGAAGGGAAGATGGCAGACCTGCTGTTGGTTATTCCTGGGCAGTGTTTGAGAGGAGCTGGGTCATATTAAAGCTATCGTTTGTCAGTTCTATCGCTTGCTAACTGTATATGTTTGGGAATAATAATTGACATATCACATTTTATGACTATCAGACATTTATCTTAATTATTCCAGTTCTTCCCTATCATCCCATGAAGTAGACTAGAAGTTATTATGACATTATGCATCTGAGTAAACCAAGACACAGAGACTCTAAGGAGCCTTCCAGAGACTTGCCAGGCAATGAGAGACAGAACTGAGATTTGAGTCCAGTCTTCTGATGCCCAATCTGGTTCTCCTCCCATTCCTGAGTGGTCTGGCTCTCCATCATATCACTTAGTATTCCATAAATGATGTTTTTTCTTGTAAATAGGCCAACTGTTCAACTCCACCGTGGCTCCAGCTTGGGACAGTGAAAGAGAATTGAGATAGTGGGAGAAATCAGAGTATGATGAGTACCACATTCTAGGACTGGTCAAAGGGGCAGTGGAGAGAACCTTAGTCAAGGAGACCTGGGTTCTAGTCAAATGCAATGTTATGGAACAAGTTTAGGCCGGTTCACAGGAAACAGAACTACCAAAGATGACCTTGGCTGTCTAGTCCATTGCTTCATTTTTCAGATGAAGAAACTGATGGAAAAGAGAAGGGCTTCATCATACACATAGTAAGTAGAGAGACATATATAAAGACCACTCAAGAATAATAGCTTTTAATCTGTTAAAAGATATTCTTTATGCAAAGTTTTATTAGGACGATGACTTCTTTACCCAAAAAAGGGTCTATCTAGAAATTTGGCACTTATGGCTTCCATTGGCATATCTTCCATGATTGGGATTGACTTGGAAACACAATCCCCATATCTGACACAAATAAGATGATGATGTGACCAGGACATTGATGTATGTAAACCTTCCACATTCCCACCACACCAGATGGAAGTGTTTTGAGCAAGGAGGTGGTGGTAAAGAACTGGGGCAGGTTGGGTTAACTTTGCCCCTTGGTGATTGAACTGGGATTCAACTGTGCCTGCTGAACAACAAGAGCACAAAACCAAATATTTTTAGGACCTTGTCAGATCTCTTGGGACTTTCTGTTAGCTCACAGAATCCCCAGGGAACCTCCTTTCAGACTGCTTTTGAGACATTAGTTGGCTTTCATTCTCTGGGATGCTTTGAACTGTCTAGGGACCTGTTTTTCCTTTGCAAATCAGAACTCAGGACTGCACTAATACTTCTGGGATAACCTGCATAGTTTTACTAAATCAGTGTGTGTTATAACTCTTTTAGTTGAGGGATCAGTTGCATCAGATGGAAAACCTCAACCCAAGATAAATGGTGATAATGATAGTATTTGGTCCAATGATTTCTGCTTTTTAATGATATGGGGGCAGGGGAGATAAATTTATACTCTTATAATTGCAACCAGGATTTTACTTGAACATATTTTGTAGTGGGTTTTTTTTTAACTATCTTGGTGATACAAAGGAAAATCTTCATGCAAAAAAAAAAAGATGTAGATTCTCAGTTGATATTTCTAAGGGGACCAAAATTCAGTATTTTCCACTTGCTAGAACTTATAGGAAAGGGGAAGTTTTGGTTAGTGGGCCGGGGAACATTGAATGAATGTTATACAAATTAGGACCTAAGATCAATGTAAGCCTCAGGATAGGCTATGGGCAAGGTATTTGTGACCTCTTAGCTATTTTAAAACAGATGGTCCAAACTGAAATGGGGACCAGTGATAAACTGTGACAATAGAAATGTTCTAATCCATTCAGTGGACTTGATGTTCCTTGTGCTGTTCCTGGCCATCACACTTAATTTTCCCCTATATATTTTAATAAACTGTCCTTATATTATTTCTCCCATCATTTAAAAATGGTTGATTATATTTTTCATATTTTATTTAATATGTTCTAAGCTCATCTCTTAGTTTAGAATTATTATAAGATTATTTTAATGGTGTAGGATGATCCAGAAAATTGTTTGGACCTTCCCACCAAGGGGTGGCATGTGATGGAGGATTGGACTGGCTTTTGGGACTATTGCAGTCATGGTGATTACAGTCTACCCTCTGTTCGTCCTCTGCTTCGTAGGCCTATTGGTCTGAAGTATAAAGGGTTAACCTAAGTGTGGCAAATTAATCAGAAGCAATTTCCAAAGTTCAATGATCAGTAGGCTATTTCCTTCAGGTCTGACCATGGAAGGGATTGTGTTCCATACCCTTTTCATTTTTGTATTAATTTTTTTACTTAATTTTCATCCTTTCATATATATATATATATATATATATATATTCCTATTTCATATTTATTTCAATTTTATTGCATTAGAGTAATTTTAATCAGATTTTACATTTCCAGAATACCTATTACATTTTAAATAAACCTTGAACCTGCTGGAATAAGCCATTCTTACACTAAGTCCACAACCCTCCCCTAAATCTTCCATTCTTCCCAACTTCTAAAAATCAGTTGTACTAACCTTCCAGTGATCCAAGCTGTCAAATTAGATCTTTTCCTTGATTTCCCACTTGAACATAAGCCAAATATCTTTCTTCACCTTGCTGGAAACTTTCTTCCTCATGCCTAAATTATGGTCAGAGCTGGCTCATTAGACCAACTGTGAGAGAAATGTTTATTATTAAATTAGGACCAAGGTTTTCCCTTTTTTTCTACTTCCTCATGCAGAAATCAATTAGTATGGGAAATCTTGGGCAAAGATTTATCCCTGTCTAATCAAAGACAGTAAAGACATTCTAAGGCACATGGATGACCTCCTGCTCATTGTGTTTACTCAGTTCTGGGGAAATGTGGATTCTTCCTTAGAAGATAAGGAAATTGATGTCTCTTTGATCAAGGTTTGGATGCTCAGTGTCACATATTTCAAGACCCTCAATGGGTCTCTAGGATTACACATAAGCTTCTCTATTAAACTTAACCTTTCACAACCTGAATCTACTTTTCTAACATCATTATCCTCCTCTGCCTTCACTTGATATCCAGTTGCCTTGGACTTCTTAGAGTTCCTCTCCCATGACCATCTGTCATAAAGCACCTCTAACTCTAAATTTCTTATCCTTTCCCATCTCCACATCTTTGCATGGACTGTGCCCCATGTTTAAGTTTCTTGTTCATCTCACACAGATTTTCTTCTCTCAAAACTTTTTTCAAGTTATGTCTTCTACATAAAACTCCTCCTTCCTCCTTCCCCCAAAAGCTAGTGCTTGCTTCAAAAATATTATGCTGTATTTTATTATATGTTTAATTATAGACACGTTGTCTCCCTCCAAGAGTGAAAGCTCCTTGAGATTAGGGCCTTTCATTTGTTTGTGTCCCCACCATCTATTGAAATGCCTGGCATGCTGTTATTGTTGTAGTTTGTCCTTCATTCTCAAAGAAGTTGTGCTAAGTCCCCAGTCTCACTTTCTCCTCCAGAGTCGTCTGGGTCTAGTGATCAGATATGGAGCCAGATCACTGGAGATGGTCCTGGATGCAGTGGAATCCCTTGGCTTTTTTAAGCCAAGATCTTTAAGAGGTCTCAGTGAACTGAGACAGCACTCAGTGATTGAGACCAATGGTAGAATTCAAATTAGCAACCAGTTCTCTGCCCTAATGACCATTTTAAGAATAAAAAGATATCCCGAAAGCTAGTTTAATATTTCATACATTTAATACTCAAATTTTTAAGAATAATAAAAGATGTACCCAAAACTAGATTGCTATATATGAGTATTAAATGTACATTATATATGACCACAGCAGCCAATGTTGGAACATATGCAGACTCATTCTACCCATTCTCTTTTTTTTCTTCAACTTCCAGGGCTTCCAAAATGGGCGATCAGATAACCCTTGAAATCTATATTTCTATTGTTTCATCGTATTCCAACTTCCCAGTGGTTTCACAGCTAAGGAACAACAGGGCACTTATATCCCTGGGAATTTTGTGCATAATACAAAGTGGAAAGAAATAGCAGTTTGTCAACCATCTGGTGGTTTGACACTTTTTCTCTTTAGGTTATATGTATGTTTACTAAAGTAGCAAAAACAAAAGAACTAAAATGTCATATTTCAGCAAAGGTATAATGAGTTTTAAGAAAGGACTAAATCTCACAAGCATAGTTCCATTAATTTTTTTTCACCTATGAAAAGACTGATCAATACTACAAGTGCTTAGAAAACTAGTGTGATGAACATTAAAAAATTAGAGTAAGGAATGCATAGGCATCCTCTTTAGAGAGTAGGCTGATTACAAGTGCCATTTTCACAACTAGTTTGCTGAACTGAACATAAAATTAGGTGTTGGCTCTGAATCTCACCACTGATTAAGACTAGGTAAGAACGATTAAGACTAGGTAAGAAAGAAATGAAGCAAAGAATAATCTCTTTTGATTATGCAAAAGAAACCATTCTGATACATAGTATGGACTTAATGAATTTTTTTGATTGCCCTGCAAATATTCTGTATACCACCCCTTCTACCACCACTTCCAATTTGTCCTTCAACTCTGTACCAGTCTTATTTTTGACTTCTCAATCCATTTGTAAGACCAATTCTTCTTTTCAGTTCTAAGAAGAAAAGGGAGACTATGATCCTGAAATTGGTATTTCCTTGGCTCTTTTCTTATGTTCACAAGAAACAGAGAATGTTCTGGCCAAAGGAGAGACATGCAGAGCACCCAATTCTTCCATACCCTAGAGTTCTGTAGCTCCATTGGGGTGTTCCCTCAGTCCCTAAAGCAGATCTTGATCCCTCTACAAATCTGTAATATCAGGACTCACTTGTCTGGTGGTCAGTATTCTATCGATCAGCCACTTTACATTCAACTAAACTGTTCCTTGAACAACGACATGATGGGCCCCACATTCAAAGGCTTTCAAGTGAGAGAAATATTAATAACCAATGATTTGGTGAGATTCATATTTTTCCCTTTATCATTTCAAGATCTTAGCCTCTAAAAGTTGAGCTAACCTCTACCTAGATCCCATGCAGGTGGGGCAGCTATTGTGTTTTGTTCAGGTTTGGGTGGGGCATAAATTCTTTGAATATATTGCCCAAGGCTGGGGGGGGGGAGGGAACTTAGAAACAGATGACATAATTACAATTCAGGTCCAGACTTTCATTGTTACATTCATTCTCTCATTGTTAACCAATCAGAGATGACTGTTCTCCTTTTGAACACTCTCTTCCAAAAGAATTAAGTCATGAACCCTCCAGCATGATGGTCTTTGCTCTGAGATATGACCAAATGACCATCCTTTTATTAAAATGCTGGCATTAATAAAAATCATCCAGAAATTATTTCTCTTGAACTTTTTGAATTATCACACAAGCTTGGTAAGATATTTCAGAGGCCCTTCAAGAATGTAGGTTCTCATGTATGTCATAAGGAAGTACTGGGGAGGACCTGAACAGAGGATTAACTCTGAATGTAATCTTTCATGTGAAAACCCATCCTACTTTGATAGAAAAGAAATGTGACCCACCCCTGCAATGCTTTAATCAATGATTCAGTATTGTTGTTCCAATCATATCTAATTCTCCATGACCCCATTTGGGTTTTTTGGGCAGATCTTGGGAGTGATTTATCATTTCCCTTTCCAGCTCATTTTACCTATGAGGAAACCAAAGCAAATAGGATCAAGTGATTTTCCCAGGGTTATACAGCTACTATCTGATATCAGATTTGAACTCAGGAAGAGTCCTCCTGACTCCAGATCTGGAGTTCTAGCCACTGTGCCACCTAGCTGCCAACATTTTTTTTTAAGGTTTTTAAAATTATCTTTATTCACTTTTCCTCCCTGCTAGGTCAGTTAACAAGCCACTTCACCATAAAAGAAATCAATTCCTTTTGGATTAGGAAGTGAGGAATTCTCTAAATTGTTTTAGACAGTCTTTTAGTTATTTGTGCTTTGTTTCTTTCCTCTGGAAAGTCTCCCTAAAACACCCTGTTTTGGTAATTGTAATTCTAATTCTATTTGTCCTATCTACAAAGGACAAGTTCTTTCCCCTTCAAAAAAAATTGGATCAACTAGAAATCTTGGTGATTCACAGAATTATCTACCACAGGGATAACAATACTTCGTCTAGAGATTGATCTCTGCACAGGTAAGGATAAGCATTGGGGAATCTATAGTACCTTGGTAGCCAAAACTTCTTTTTTTAATTGAAAATTTATTTTCATGCAATATATTTCATACTTATAGATCCATTTTCCTATCTCTCTTCATTACTAAAATATTCTTGTTGTAAGAGTAAATACAATCCCCCCTCCCCTCATAATAATAAAAAAAAACCTCATGAGAAATAAAATGAAAGAGAAAAAAATATGCTTCAGTCTGTGTTCAGATTCCATCAGCTCTGTCTCTGTGTTGGATCACATTCTTTATCATATGTCTATCAGAAAAATTACTTCCATATTTTTCTATAGTTGCTGTTGCTGATTGTGATTCCTTCCCACTACTTCCCTCCACTACCATATATCATATTTTCTCTCTTCTTTCACTCTGTCCGTCTTCAAAAATGTTCTGTGGTTGCCAGCATTTATTAAATTCCTATTGTTTACCAGGCATTGTGCTAAGGGCTGGGGATACAAAGAGGTAAAATAATATGCAAACAAATATATACCAAGCAAGTTGTATACAAGGTAAAAAAGAACAGAGAAAAAGCATCAGCATTAAGATGCTTTGGAAAAGGCTTCTAAACAATGATGGGAGTTTAATTGGGACTTTTAGAGAAAGCCAGGGAAGTCAAGATTTCCTATGCAGCCATAGGAACCAGGGGTCAAGAATAAAGTGAGAATTATAGAGATTGGGGATGTTCTGCAAAACCTGGAAGGAACAGAGAGTAACCAATGAGCATAATGTCTTGAACCTAGGCAAGGAAAACAATTTCAGAGAAGGTTTATATCTGCCTCTGGTGGAAAAGAAAGGGGCCGACACAATATTGTAATGACTTTGTGATGGGTCTATGTCAACCTGCTGAGCAGAGATATCAAGGGGTCTCAGGATTACCCATCCCTGAGAAGGTGCTGCTGGGATTATAAACCTCTATTCAAGATTTCAAATCAAAGGCATTCCGATAGAAGCTGATGGATTCGATGAAATTTATGAGATTCTATTTACCAAAGTTTTAACCCTTCTATTTGTTGAAGAATATGGGGTCTCAGAGAGACACTGATTCTTTGAGGATCCCCAGTACCAAAGCTTGAATCCTGCTTAAATGTTTACTACCAATCACTGAGTCTCCACTTGGAGACCACTACTACCCTGCCCCTAATATCACAGAATCATAAAATCTCAGAAACAGACAGGATCTTGGTGGTTATCTAATAATGTGACCTAAATGTGGCTGATAACCTACCCTTATTAGCTGTCTGATCTATTACTATGCAAATTCCAAATATTTCTGGAAGATTGGGGTTTGGATCTCAGTTCTATTCCTTGGTATCACTTCCCATTCCTGGGACTGTTTCTTCAACTAGATCAGATCACTTTTAAGGGCTTTTCCAGCTTTAAATCCCCTGAAGCAGGTAATGCAAATATTATTTTGAGATAATATATCTCCATTTGTATATGAGAAAATGATGGCTTGGAGACTTACATGACTTGCCCCAAATCTCATAGCTAGCTTCAAAACTGGAATTCATTCAAATCAAGGTTAGGGATTTTTAATTGGTTCTTTCAACAAATATCTATTAAGCTGTAACTAAATGTATATGTGTTTATGTGTGTATGTGTGTGAACAGAGAGAAAATAGATGTCAAACTCTAATCTTTAGCTATACATCTATAGTTCTATATTCTGTATGTCAATTTTTTTTCTGAATATCATTGTGCATGAAACTGAGGAGGATACCAAATTTAGCAATGTAGGACAGTGAAAAAAAAAACAGGTTCTGGAATCAGAGAGGAACATGGCTCAAACCACACTTCAGGTGTTCTACTATCTAAATAACCTTGTTAAGTCATATACCTTTAGTTGCCTCTGTTTCCTTATTTGTAAAAGTACTCGAATACTTATATTAGATCAGGGACAAAGAACCTCTACCATATTGGTCTGGCATTGCCAAGGCAACTACAGGCTGGACTCAAAATTCAGTAAATCTAGTAGCTTTTTAGAGGTGATGAATTAAATATTTGACCAAATATAGTTCAGGAATGATGTTATAAATATTCAAATGACCCTTGGCAGAAAAGAGTTCCTCAGTCTAAATTAGATGACCTTTAAGACTCCTTAGGACTATATTTGATCCAGGGGCAGTTAGGTGGCACAATGGATGGAGCACCAACCCTGGAGTCAGGAGAAACTGAACTCAAATCTGGCCTCAGACACTTACTAATTACCTAGCTGTGTGACCTTGGGCAAGTCACTTAACCCATTGCCTTGCAAAAAAACAGACTATATTTGATCCAGTCCTCATGAAGCTCACTGCCCTTCTCTAAGAAATGTAGAAAACTAGAATCTGTCATCTGATTTAAACTCCTAAGATGCCTTGCTAAAGCCTGAAAAACTGAAGTCCACAACTGAGTGAGGGGCTCACTTCCAAGTGGCTGCAAGGGAGAGGATGAGGGACAGGATGGACCTCTGTGAGCAAGTGATCCTAGCAGAGGGTGGCACCAAAGTGACCTGAGTTGGCCTACTGCTCTGCTTCTCACTACCTGTATGGCCTTGAGCAAGTCATTTCTTTACTCTGAGCCTTAGTTTCCTTTTCTGTATTATTAAGGAATTGGAATAGATGGCCTTCAAGTTGTAGGTCAATCTGATGATTGATGATCTTTTAAAACTTTCAGATTGTCTTGAGGTAAAACCAAGAATGGCCACAGACCTTCAATGGCTCCATTGTTGGGGTGGAGGGGAAAATGTGGGAGTCCTCCTATGGAGCAAGCTTCCATGGAAAAGGAAACAGGACAAAGTGGAAAGAGATGAGAGTTAGAACACCTAAGTTTGTATGTCTGACTCTGACACTGTACTGTGTGGCCTAAAGACAATGTGCTATTGATAACTTGTGAAGGGTTTCAGTGGAGGGAGTTTCCACACTAGCACAATCCCAGGCTCTTTGGTATGTTGATTGTGTGCTTATGGATAAGTTTGTCTCTTCATGACTATGGGATATGTGTCAATTATATGCCCGTGACCTTTGAGGTTCATATGTATGAGCAAGTCAGTGACATTGGACTTTTACATCACTGTGCAGGTGTCTTGGATTGGAAGTCAGGAGGCCTGGGTTCTAGTTTTGGTTGCTTGGTTCTTGAGCAAACCTATTTCCTCTCTGTGTCTCAACCTCCTTGTCAGTAAGAGAGTTTCCATAATTTTTTTTATTCATTAACATATTTACTATCCTCCCTTCCTTCCTTGTGACTTCCAAAAGAGCAGATACTTCATCATCCGTATTTTTCCTCTCGCCACATGGAAAACATTGCTCTGCATATTAATTGTTAATACAATTGCAACAAGGTGACTGAATGGATTTAGACACTTCTGTGCCCTGTCATCTTTATGCTTGGTGGAGTGACCTTAAGCACTTCTTCTGTTGGACCAATTTCCTCTCTACCAATTGAGGTGGGGAGGGAGGGAGTAGGACTGGATAACTTGTGACAAGGCCCTGCATCCCATAGTGGATTCTGTGCAGAGGAGACAGCTTCTTTTAGCAAAGAAAATGGGGGTCAAGGTGGGGAGTGAGGAAGGAAGGGAGGTGTATGGAGGGAGGCCTGGAGACTCAGGTAATTAATTGTAGGGCCCTGAAGGTCAGCCATGGACTGAGGGCTGTAGTGGGGGGGGGGCGGAAGAGGGAACAGGGAACCAGTTGAGTAGACTATGAGTTTCTTAAGGGAAATGTTCCTTATTTAAACTTCCTGTGGTATCCCCACCAGCTGGAACAGTGTTTTGAATACAGTAGCTGCTTAAGCAATGTTTGTGGAATGATTAAGGGAATAAGAGGACCTCACAAGATCACAGCAGTCCACACATATAGTCACAGGGCTCCCACCCACAGTAAGAGAATTTCCTCATACATCCTGAGTCTCCGACATTATTTCTACATTGGGCAACCGAATTTCTCAATACCCTCTTTGTTATTAGCGGGCTGATTGTTTGGGCAGGTATTCAAGGCTCTTCCCAACCAAAGTCATCAGCCTCTCTTTACCAACAAGAGTCCATTTTTGTCCATAAACCAGCAGCTAAAAGGGACAAGGAGCTGATAAAATGGGAAAACAAAGCAAAATGAAAAGGAATCCCCATAAACTTTCTGACAAATAGAACCATCCCAAATGGGAACACAGGGCAGTGAGGTGGAACAATGGGTAAAGTGCCAGGCCTGGCGTCAGAATACTATTCTATTTGAGTTCAAATCCAGCCTCAGTTACTTCCTGGCTGTGAGACCCTGAGCAAATCACTTCACTTTATTTGCCTCAGTTTCCTCAACTGTAAAATGAGCTAGAGAAGGAAATAGTAAACCCCTTCCAGTATCTTTGCCAAGAAAACCCCAAATGGACTCAAGAAGAAATAACTGAGGAACAAGCCAGAATGGAACAGAGTTACCTTGGGGAGCTAGTGAGTTTCCCAACACTGGAGAGTTTTTTAAAAAAAGAGACTGAATGGATTCCATCTAAGTTTCTCCTATACCCCAAGTGAATTTTTGCTTTTTAGTTCTTTCTATCCCTCAAGGTTCAGTTCAAATCCTGCTTCTCTAGGACTCTTTCTTGATGTCTCTAGCTTTTGTGGATTTCTCCCTTTTCTCCCTCATTCCTTTAATTCCCAAGATCACAGGCTGCTAGAGATAGTAGGGACCTTAACTTGTGATAAGGCCTCCACAATTGGCAGTGAGGAAACTGGTCCTAGAGAAGAGCCTAAGGCCACACAGAAAATTCAGGAAAAGCTGGGAGTAGATCTCAGATTCCTATCTCAAATGAGATAAGGCTCATAAATCACCTGGCTTATTGCCTGGCACATAATAAATGTTTCCTCCCCACCCTCCCCTTCCCCTTCCCTTCTTCCAGGTGTGTGTGGAAGCCAGCTAAAAATAGACTGATGAGAGCCAGTTGTTAAATTTTCAGGGTAACCATCTACCCCCCTCAGAAATCAGCAAATACTACAAATCAAGGTTTAATTTATTGTTTTGTTGATGAAAGTGATGGAGAAAATCTAAATAATTCAAATAAATCTCAAAAGTGTACAGTCATCCCTCTCTCCTACTCACTCACTCTTGAGAGCTGACTGTTGTATATGAACTAGCACATGCCCTGCCAGGGCAAATCTACTGTTTGCTATGTACATAATCTAGCATTCCACCATGGGTTGCTGTCCTCAGTATAATTTCCTCAGGGCTCAGCCCTTTATTTTTCTGTTCTGAGTGTGCAACTCTGGTCTCTCCACCTTCCTTTGGACTCCCAAGGGCAGGGAAAGAATCTCACCTTAGAATCACAGAAACTCAGTCTTCAGGAAGCTAATGGGACTGATCTGAATAAGCATCTGAGTAAGATTTGCTTCTGTTGGTCAAATAACATTAAATGCCTACTGTGTGCTGACCTTTGGTCTTAGTTCTGGGGATCCAAAAGGCAAAGATGGGGGGAAAAAACAAGGAGATACATACATACATATACATCTATCTATCTATCTATCTATCTATCTATCTATCTATCTATCTAGATATAGATATAGATACAAATGAATAAAATAAATATAAATACAAATAAACACAAGGTAGAAAGGGAAGGTTACCAGTTGGAGGGTGGCAACATGAAGGTTTCACTTAGAAGGTGTCTTCAGGGGGGAAAACCTCTATGAAGCTGAGGGTGAAGGGGGAGTTTATCAAGGGGGAACTGAAACAGAAAGGAAGCCAATTTGGCTGTATGGTAGAGTCTAGGAAGCAAAGGGATGTATAATGAGGTTGGAAAGCTAGGTAAGGGGGCCAAGATGTAAAGGTCAAAACAGAAGAATTTGCACAACCCAGCTGAGCAGTCATCCATCCTTTGTCTGATGACTTCCAGACCCTCTGGGGGGGTCCCATTTCGCTTTGGAGTAATTTCTTCATGCCAAGAAGTTTTCACATAATACCAATAACAACAACAATAATAATTAGCATTTATCTAGGATTTTAAAGTTTGTAAAGCATTTTATAACTTCATCAGCTCCTAACAACCCTGTTGGCTAAATGCTACGTATGTGTGTATGTATGTATTTGACTGGAACTTGTGATTTCTCTGGTGTAGGGAAATCATTCCATTCAACAAAACAGATCATGACTGCTCAGCAGCCTCCTGACAAGTGTAGAGTTGCCTGGGTCACTGAATGGTTAAGGGAATTGCCCATGGATATACTGCCACATTGGGTGGGAAGCAAGACTTGAACTCAGATTTTATTGGTTCTGAAGTTCTTACCTTGCCATAAGGATTTATTACGTGTATCTGTGTCCTAGATCACAGAAATACACAGACAAAAAATAAAATAATCTTAGCCCTCAAAGAGCTTATCAGAAGACATGACATGCACATATGCATGCATGTCATATATATATAAATATAAATATATATATATATATATATATATATATATATATATATATATATTTGTTGTTCAGTTGTTTCAATTGTGTCTGACTCTTTGTGATTCTATCTGGGGTGTTCTTGGCCAAGATACAAGAGTGGTTTTGCTATTTCCTTCTCCAGTTCATTTTACTCAGGCAAACAAGATTAAGTGACTTACCCAAGGTCAAACAGCAAGTTTCTGAGGCTGCACTTGAACCTAGGTCTTTCTGACTCCATGTCCAGACCTCTATCTACTAAGCCACCAAGCAGTCCTTCTCTAAATAGATTCATAGAAACACACTGTTAGATTCCACACTGACCTCTACTTGGCTGCTTATTCTATTTCCTATTGCTTATCCTTTCTCTTATCTTGGCCAGTCAAGCCTCACCCTTGGCTCACTCCCACCTTTGGCTATCTTTGCTCCTTCATATGTGCTGTTGAATAAAAATAGAAAAAAATCATGAAACTGTATTGACTTAGGGCCATTCCAAAATAACCTTAGAAATTCTTAACTGGGCCTTCACTGCAACTAGGCAATCCTTTTACAGCTCCCTAATTGATTCACTATTCCACTCACCACAGTCACTTTTCTAAATGTTTTGATTTCTTCTCAAATGTCACATGGTTCCCGCCTTACCTCCCTCTCAACTGAAAACCCCACCTCATATTTTATTTAAAAAGCAAGGCCATTCCAACAGTGCCATCTAGCCTCAGACACTTCCTGGACCAACTCTGGGTCACTCACTTCACCCTGTTTGCCTCAGTTGTCCTATCTGTAAAATGAGCTAGAGAAGGAATTCCTTCTTCTCCCTTCTCTCCATCTCACATCACCCAGATGCCTTTTGCCTCTATCTCCTCCTTCATCTACATCACAAAATGAGTTGGCCCTTTTCCTGGTCCAATCAAACAAAGTGATCCAATTCCATTTCAACTTCTTCAACATATTGCCCCCCTCTAAGCTCCCCACTCTCTCACTTCCCTTCAGACAATACTGGCTGCTTCCTTCCTTCCTGCTTACACACTCATGTTTCCCCCATTCTCAAAAACCCTCACTTGATCTGCATGTCCCTGATAAATCTTCTTCCTATAACTTCATTAAACATTTTGAGAACCTGTCTACCATTCATGACCCACCTCCTTTTGTCTTCTTAACTGTTTGTTTTGGCTTCAAACCTTATCAAACTGAAATCACTTTTTCTAGAGTTAATGATGATCTCTTTATCATTATCAATTGAAATGGCCTCCCCTCCCCCTCTCCCCTCTGTCCCACAATTAACATTCTCCTGGTTCCCACTGTTGGTCATCCTCACTTCATTGTCTTCTGTTGAGAAGTCTGTGACAATATTGTCACCTAGTTCTTGTCTAACTGCTTGTTAAGTTTTCTTTTTGGGATTTTCATCCTTGATTTCCTCATCAACGCTCTCCTCTGGGTCATCTTCTTCCCAGTTGTTTTATTCAATAATCCCATCAGTTCTGACAATTCACAGCTCTATTTGTCCAGTCTTAACCCCTCTGCTGACTTCCATGTATAACTTCCTGCTAGACATTTGGAACTGGTAGCTGTGGGGGTCCAGCCTCCGTGGGGTCCTTGGAGCCTGACAGGAGGGATAGAGTCAGCGAAATGAGTTGAGTCAACAAGTGGGTAAAGGCAGGAGCAGGTTGACTGACTGTCAGCTGCTTAGATTTATTTTTACTGTCTCAGAATCATATGAAACAAGCAAACTAAAATCATTTCCTTGGTTACAAGAGTGTACAATTTTCATCATTAATCACATAGTTCATATGGTTACAAGTTTGATCATGCAGTGGTTGCAAGTGTGATTATCAATCATGTAGTTAATTTTCTTGTCCCTGCTCAGACTGTGATGACCTCAACCTGCCTGTTGCCTAGTTTGTTGCTGCATAGTAAAGTTATTGATTAAACAGAACTTTCCTTAGAATAATCTTTGATTTGTTTAATGGAATGCTTCTATGTTTTTGTACCGCATATGTCATGTTTTTCTATATGCTCCCTTGACAACCTATAGCGAGGGTAGTTATATTTGTCCACCCGTCCGTTGACTCCTTCAATAATCAATTTTCCTTTCAGCCCTTGTTGGTAGATGCTATGGTTTCTATGACTTTTTATTCTTTCCCAATAAACTAAGGCTGTTAGGAGTTCACATATTGGTCACCTATACTAACTATTTTCTCAGCATCTTTTTCATATATTCCTGTGTATGATAAGGGGGGCAAAACTGTTAATTTCCCTGGAATTCTATCTGACCCATCTTGTATCTGTTTTCCCTGTATATATGCTGACGTCTCCCTGGAACTCCCAGTGCTGTACCTTCCAAAGATTTCATAATGTTGAAGCCTTTTGTATGTCTCAGGGGGAGGCAGTCCTGTTAAATTTGGACAGAGTTCACAATCTGTTTTATTCAAGGAATTTCTCTGAAATCCTTCCTTTATAGTCATTCCACTATTAGGATGAGTAAGTTTTGCAATCAATAATAGACCTATAAATCTATAAATATGAGTATACATGGAATCCATATATATATATATATATATATGTATATATAATGTATGTATTGAAGAAAAAAATGTTGTTCCATCAGGCAGTGTGACTGCCTTGAGTCTTCTTGCTGTGACTGTGTCAAACAGCTTAGAGACCCTGGCTCCCAACATTTGCCCCTTTTATTTTTAGTTTGATAGCAGAAAGTTCAACTTGGGCTGTTTGAATTGATCTTATTATAATCTTGAAGAGGACTGGAAGACAAAAGAGGAGGATTAACAGAGATAATATAACACCCAAAGATGCTATAATATACATTATTAGATTGTGAGAATTAAAAAAAGACTTAAAGTTTGTAAAAAACGTGGAAGTCACATCAGCAGGAGTCAAAAGAACAGATGGAGCAGAAGACAAGGTAGATATTTGGGAATGTAATTTTGATAAATCTTAAACACTAGTTCCAAAACTAAACTCTTCTCCCCCCCTCCCCCATGATCTTTCTTAACTTCCCTTTTCCTGTTGAAGATACTTGGTTAGTGTCCTTCATCCTTGCATCTTTAGAAGAGGACCCAAATGACATCACAATGTTGTGATATCCAGACCAATATGAGCTTGGAAGGTCTGACCCCTACTCAACACAAATAATCCATTTGAATACTTGGAATGTGGAAGTCTCTAAGTTTGTGAATTTCAAATTTCTTTTGAATTAATACAATTCTGCTTTGTTCTTAGAAGAGTGCAGCACCTTTTATGATGCGGGCATGCCATGCTGGATGGTCTTGAACCACTATCTCCCATGTCATGCCATCCATCTCAGTTTTTTTTTTTTTGCAAGACAAATGGGGTTAAGTGGCTTGGCCGAGGCCACACAGCTAGGTCATTATTAAGTGTCTGAGGCCGGATTTGAACTCAGGGACTCCTGACTCCAGGGCTGGTGCTCTATCCACTGCACCACCTAGCCGCCCCTAATCTCAGCGTTTTTAAGAGAGTAGTAGCTGTTTTTTCCTGACCTCAGTGTGAGTGTTTGACTTGGGTGAGTTCTCCTTAAAATCATCTTTTTAACAACATGGGACCCCCCTGGAGATGAGTGTTGCTCCTACTGCCCTGGTCTTAGTCATCCGGAGTCCCGTCCTACTCAACCTTGCCAGCATTCTCTCACTGCCCCAGGGCCAAGCCTTAGCCTTTGCTCTTCACGACCTGGGTCCCCTTCTCTCCTCTGGGCCCTGGTCTGGCCGAGGTCATCACCCCTTCACTGGACCCTATAATTTGCATCCATCTCCACCCACAAATCCGTCTTCCTACAGTGTAAGGCGGAGGGTCGCCCCCTTATTAGTAAACTCCCTTACATCAAATACATAAACTCGTCCTGCCTTTCTGGTCTTTACACGCCCCCCAGGACTTTCCCTGGATGTCCAGGGGGAGCAGAGTCTGGCGAACAGACCCTGGCCCAGTCACGCGTCCTTCCTGGGCCTTGGTCTCCTTTCCTGTAAAATAGACGGATTTCCTCTTCTGTAAATGGGGAGGGGGTTGGGTTTCCACTTTCCTTCTCTGGTATTTGGGGATGGTCTTTGTCTTTTGTGAAAAGGGGAAAGAGCATGAGGACTTGGTGGAGCATGCCCCTCCCCCTCCCTCAGTGGAGCGGAGAGAACCAGAGAGGTGGGTCCTCCAGCTGCTAGAGAGGCCCGGTGGCCGCGCGCACGCCCCCTAGTGGCCTCCCCGGTGGCCGCGCGCACGCCCCCTAGTGGTCTCCCAGGAGACCGCGCGCACGCCCCCTAGTGGCCTCCCCGGAGACCGCGCGCATGCCCCCTAGCGGCGTCCCCGGAGACTGCGCGCACGCCCCCTAGCGGCGTCCCCGGAGACCGCGCGCACGCCCCCTAGTGGCCTCCCCGGAGACCGCGCGCATGCCCCCTAGCGGCGTCCCCGGAGACCGCGCGCATGCCCCCTAGCGGCCTCCTCGTGGAATCCTCAGGCGGGCAAGGAAGGGAAGGGGCCCCCGATTCGGCCGTCTCACGCTCCGCGGGCTCCGCAGCGAGCGAGGGGCCTTTCGAAGGGAAAAGTTAGGTGAAAGTAAGGGCCGCGGGCACAAGGCCTAAGGAGCGTGGCTGCGCCTGCGTCCTCGGACTCCACTGGCGCAGCGCGAGCAAGGCGGGGCGGCGGGGGCGTGTCCGAAGGTCTCCGCCAATCAGAAGTCGCTCTGGAGAGCCGCCTAGAGCCAATGAGCAAGCGACCAGGGCCGCCGCGGCGTTGTCGTCTCCATGGCAACGCGGCGCCCCGGGCTGGGCCGGGGCCGGGGCCGGGGCCGGGGCCGGGGCCGGGGCCGGGGCCGGGGCCGGGGCCGGGCCTCCCCCACCGCCTCGGCCCGGGGCCTTTGTAGCGGCCCCTCCCGCGGCCGCCCCGGGCCTCCGGGCGTCTTATTCCCGTGCCTCCCGGCTGCCCCGCGAGGCCTCCCCCCGGGCCTTGGCGGGCCTGAGCCCCCTCCTCATAAAGCGGCGGCAGCCTCTCCCTTGGGGTTGTTGTTGCCAGGCGGCGGGGTGAAGCGGCTCGCCCGAGGCCGCACAGCTGGGCCATCACTAAGTGTCTGAGGTCGGATTTGAACCCAGGTCCTCCTGCCTCCGGGGCCCGTGCTGGCGCCACCCCATCCCTCGTTGTTGGGACAGCTTCAGAGGCTCTTGAGCCTCCGGGTCCTCGGGTCCCCCGGCCGCGCCGGGCCCACCTTTGGTGCCCACCTCAGGCCCGTCCCTGCTTCGGACGGACGCACACCCCTCTCGGATGCCCGCATGGGGCTCCGGCCAGCTTTCCTTTTCCTTCCTCAAGAAGTGTCACCCATCTCCTCCTCGCGGCGCCCCCAGTCCCCCTTAGACTGTTCCCTCAAGAGTCTTAGGCTGAACGGCCTTGGCTGTTGTTTCCTTTCGAAATTTACTCTCTACATATTTGGAGTTTGTTTTGAACCTTTGTGGACCGAGGGCCATGCTGGTAAATGTTTAACAACCGGCTCTCTAAAAACACAACACATTTCAAGATAGATAGTTTTTAAAAATGATTTTTATATTTTAAAATATTTTACTCCCTCACCCCGTTTCCTTATAATAGAGTTAAGGAGGGAAAAAGAAAAAAATCAGCAAAACTAGCCAATATTACAGACCACTAACAATTGCAGACCATTTTTTCCATAAAAGTTCAGATGTCAACCAAAAAATAAGTCCAGATTGGTAGCATTTGCTGATATTTAGTTTTTGTTTTTGCAAGGCAGTGGGGTTAAGTGGCTTGCCCAAGGCCACACAGCTAGGTAATTATTAAGTGTCTGAGGCCACACTTGAACTCAGGTACTCCTGACTCCAAGGCCAGTGCTCTATCCACTGCACCACCTAGCCACCCCCATTTGTTGATATTTAAAGGGCAAATGCCCACCTTGAAAAGTGATGCTCTTAAGAGTTGGTCCTGGTGACTGGATTGTAGGAGACGCCTAATAACATGTTGACTGATGCTGCCCGATTGGACTAGCTCCTGCACACCCCTATCTGTCTCACCCCTTTTTGATCTTGAACTTTAACATGAAGGGGTCTCATGTACCATCTGATTAGCTATCTCCATGTTACTTTGTCTCAGTCTCAGGGTCTGTGTTTTGTGTGTTCCTCAAGCAAAGACTGGTAATAGAAGTACTCAGGACTTGGGCAGCTAGGTGGCATAGTGCATAGAATGCCAGGCAGCTGTAAGGAAAACCTGAATTCAAATCCAGCCTCAGATGCTTACTAGCTGTGTGACACGGGGAAAGTCACTTAATCCTGTTTGCCTCAGTTTCCTCATCTATAAAATGAGCAAGAAAAGACAAACTCCTCCAGTACCTCTGCCAAGAAAACCCCAAATGGGGTCCTGAAGAGTCAGACACAACTGGGATGACTCAACATTAACATCAACAGGGCTTGCCTATGGCAGAAGGACTCAAGTACCTGGGTCTGAGTCCTGGCTCTGTGCCTTACTATGTGACATGGAACAAATACTGTGGCTTCTCTGGATCTCGCTTTTCTCATCCAGTTTAAAAAAAAAAAGAGCTGAACTGGTGACCCTTGAGGTTTTCTAAGGTTCAAGACCCTGGAAGTCGTCAACTTGGTTGCACCTCTGTGTCTCGGTTTGCTGGAGGAGGGATTGCCCTTAACCCCATCACATCACCAGCTTTACAGTTACTTAGAGCTTGACACTTTGCAGAGAAGAGCAAACAAAAGTGTGAGGCTAGAAACTGCCCTAGATGCATTACGTGAAAAGAACTGGGGATGTTTGCCCCAGCAAACCAAAAGCGGGATCAGAGAGCAGAAGGAACTCAGTGACAGACAGCAACTCCACATAACATTAATGGGTGTTAAAGGCCATTGTGGCATGAAGGATCTGGGGTTACGTCTGGGGCTAAGATTGCTGCTAATTTTCATGTCTGAGTTTAGGCAAAATCTCCAAGTAACAGCCCAGGAGGAGGGTGCACACTTGCATTTGCAACCCCTCCTGTAATGATAAGCTGAGGTTCTTTGTTGGGGTTCAGCTTGAGATCTCCCTCTATCAGTGCTACTGGATATGGTGAGACACCGGTGGATGATGGGAAGGGCCATTCTAGGACTGGGCGCAGACATCGCTGCCTGGTTTCAGTCCCAGGAGCAGCACAACATTCCCTGTCTGGTTCTGTTGTTAGAACATACACACCTATTGTTTGATATACGAATAGTATTGATGGGCAGGAGTAATTCCAAACCTGAGCAGCCAAGATGTTGAGGAATTAAGAGACCGTGTTTTATGCAGTTTTATGAAGAATTGGAGATGTTTAAGACTGGAGAATAGGGGCGGCTAGGTGGTGCAGTGGATAATGCACCGGCCCTGGAGTCAGGAGGACCTGGGTTCAAATTCGGCTTCAGACACTTAATAATGACCTAGCTGTGTGGCCTTGGGCAAGACACTTAACCCCATTGCCTTGAAAAAAAAATAAAACCTAAGAAAAAAAAAAGACTGGAGAATAGACTTTGGAAGGACACCACAACTGTCTTCTAGAATAGATTTTGGATTTGAATGTGGCTCCAGAAGGCAGAACTAGGAACAGGTAGTCAAAATTATAGAGGCAGATTTCAACTTGATTTATGGGAATAAAGAAACAAAAGAAAACAAACCTCCCTGATAATTAAACTGCCCTAAAGTGGAAGGGGTTACTTTGAAAAATTTCATAGGCTTCCAGTTATAAGCAGAAAGGACCCTCTGAGGGTTTGTCTAATCCAATCCCTTCACTTTACAGAGGAGACTCAATGAAGGGACTTGACTTCCCCAAGGTAACACAAGTCATATGCCAGTGACAGAGTTAGGACTTGTACCCAAGCCTTCTGACAAATCGAATTTCTTTCTGCTGTTCCACAAAGAGGCAGGTAGTGAGTTCCTCATCACTCCACCTTCAAGCAGAAGCTGGCTGGCCCATAGCAGGATGTTGGAGAGTGGATGACAGCTCATGTATGGATTGAACTTAGACCATCTGCCACCTTTTGAGAGTCTTTGAAACACTGATGCTGAGGTCCTCATAGAGGATCACCTCCAAACTTTTTGCTTCGCAAATGAGAAAAGTGAAGGCTGGAGGGGTGGATGGTGACTGCTTCTATGGCAAAGAGATAGACTTGAACCCAGGTTAGTGACTTTCCACTATACCCAATCCTGTGCTGTTTTCTCTCTCCCAGGGGTGTGTAACCTGGGTCCATTAAAACAGATTTTGGGGAGTCTATGAACTTGGATGGGAAAAACACAATTTGTTTTCAATCATTAATAACCAAAATTTAGCCTACACTGGGCCTATTAAAAGAATACATGGCTCATAAATCTGCTGGACAGCACGTTGCCTTCTCAGTGACTGTTGTGATAGTTTCTGGAGACTTCTTTTCAGTCTGTCTGGTTTCTATAAAAAAATAGATTGGCTTGCTTGGGGAGGTTGAGGCCCCCCTTTTTTATTTCAGACAGAGACGGGGGATGCCCTGGAAGGGATGCCTTCAAGGAGGAAGGATGTAGGAGGATATCACTGCTGGGGCCCCTTTCTCTTTCCTAAGATTCTATGGCTCCTGCCCTCTTCCCCTTGATGCGAGCAACAGCATACCTGGCTGCACTGTGGACATCCTTGTTCCGCAGACTGTAGATGAGCGGGTTAAGCAGTGGAGTCACCACAATGTAGAAGACTGCTGTGAGCTTGTGACGTCCAGCTGGGGTGGGTCCCCTGGGCTTCAGGTACATAGCCATCACGGTTCCATAGAAGAGGCCCACCACAGCAAGGTGGGCTCCACAGGTGGAGAGGGCCTTGCGGCGGCTTTGGGCAGAAGGGAGGCGCAGAGCAGTGGCCAAGATGAGACCGTAGGAAGCCAGAATGCAGCCAAAGGGGCCCAGGAGGATGGGGACACCCATGACATAGACCAGAGCTCGATTAGGGGCCGTATCGGCACAGGCCACCCTCAGGACCGCTGGAAGTTCACAGAAGAAGTGGTCAATGGGTGGTTTCCCGATGCAGTAAGGAAGGCGTAGAGCGGCAGCAGCATTGGGTACAGAGAGCAAGAAGCCCAGGGCCCAGGCACCACCTGCCAGACCCCCACAAAGACTTGGAGTCATAATAGCAGCATAGTGAAGGGGCCGGCAGACCGCCAAGCAGCGGTCCACAGCCATAGAAGCCAGGAGGAGGGCCTCGGTGCTGCCCAGAGAGAGGGCCACGTAGAGCTGAGTGCCACAGTGGGAAAATGGAAGCACCCGCCTCTGGACTAGCATGTGTGCCAGGGCCTGAGGCACAGTGGTGCTCACATAGGACACGTCCAACAGAGCCAAGTGAGTCAGCAGGCGGTACATGGGCCGATGTAGCCGGCTATCTAGGAGGATCAGGGTCACCAGGAAGGCATTGCCCAGAAGTGTGGCCAGGTATGAGGCCAGTACAGCAGCAAAGAGGAGGGGCTGTAGGGCAGGGCTGGCAGAGAGGCCCAGGAGGAGAAATTCAACCAGAGCAGTCATGTTCCCTTGGGTCATCCTGAGGAGGCAATGGGGGATAGTCAGGGGACTGAAAGGGAGACCCAAAGGATGGCATCCCTTCCCCTCTCCTTCCTTTTCCTCTCCTCTTTTCCCTTCTCTAATTAGCTGCCACACCAAGAAGAAACTCCTTAGCCTAGTGCTCACAGCCCTCTATAATCTGACTCCCATCTCCCTCTCCAGTCTTAAAATATTATCTTCAACCAGTCCTTGCTCCAGTTAAGTTGACCTGTGTGACTGGTGGTCCTTTCTGACCTCTGTCTTCTTCATGCCTTGACACAAGAGAACTGGAATGTTTTATTCTCAAATTCCATGATCCTAGAACGGAGGAGAAAGTTGAAGAGAATAGAGGTGGGTAAGAGGGGGAAAGAGAAGAAGAGGAGCAAGGAGGAGGAAAGAATAGGGGAGAATAAAGGAGATGGTAAAAAGAGAGAAGGTCTTCCTCATCTCTGTCTCATAAAATTCTTTTTCTCAAGCCCTTCTCCGCAAGGCATCCCCTGATCACCTCTAGGGAGGAGTACCCTTTATACTTTGTATGTAGTCCTTTATGTACATAGACTGTGCCACTCTCACAAGATATGAACTCTATCCCAGATAGGACCACTGAGTCACTGTCCACCATTTCTGAAGACACAGGGAGACTGGGAGAGATGCTACAAGACGAGAAGCCTAAATACTGTCCCCTTTTTCAAACGAGGGTTTAAACTAGGTTTAACTTTGATTTGCGGCCAAAAAACATCTCGAATCAATAATTAAAGGAAAAAAAGTGATTCTAGAGAGTAGGCATGGCTTCATCATAAGCAGGTTAGCCAGAATTACTTGATTTTTGTGACAGGCCTGTGAGGTGGAACAAAGAAATCAAAAGAAAATCTTTTGACAAAGACTCTCATGCCTCTCTTGTGGACAATGCAGAAAGACATGATCATGCTATAAATGTTAATCCAGATAGGAATTCTGACATTTTCTAAATGACCAGACTCAGCATCATTAGTGGTTCACTGCCAGCTTAGAAGGAGGTCTGTAGAAGGATGTTTCAGAAATCTGGACTTGGCTCTCTGCTTTTAATGTTGGATTATATGGCAGGCTGTGACATAAAGTTGGGATGCATACTACCATTTTGGATGGCAGAGAAGGGATCCAAAAATACCTTCAAAGTTTAAAATGTTGTTTTGAAACAAAAAGATGAAATTTAATAGAAAAAAAACATAAAAGTTTTAAAAAAATCAACTTTGGAAGCATATGATGGGAGAGACATAAATAGAAAGAAAAATATTTTCCCTAAAACTCCCTGGAAAATTCACTGGATTAATGATGTCTATGTGATGACCTTGGGTCTTTGTTGAATTGTTTTTCAATTGTGTCCAGCTCTCCATGATCCCACATTGAGGTTTTCTTGTTAAAGATACTGGAGTGGTTTGCCCTTTCTTTCTTCAGCTTATTTTACAGATGAAGAAACTGACGCAAAATATGAGTATCCAGCTAAGAAGTGTCTGAGGCCAGATTTGAACTTATAATGATGAGTCTTCCTGATTTCAAACCTATCGCTGTATCCACTGTACCACCTGGCTGGCCATGTCACCATGTGAATTGTGGTTAAAAAAATTTCCTAAGGGCAGCTAGGTGGCTTAGTGGATAGAGCAAAGGGCCTGGAGTCAGGAGGACCTGAGTTCAAATCTGCTCTCCAACACTTAATAATGACCTAGCTGTGTTACCTTGGGCAAGTCACTTAACCCCATTGCCTTGCAAAAACAAAAACAAACCTTAGACTGCATTGAGAGGGCTATCCAAGATTAGTGAAATGTTGCTGCTGTACCTTGCCTTGATCAGTCTACACCTGGAGTATTGTGTTCAGTTCAGTTGCCACATTTTAGGAAGAATATCAATCAATAAAAGAATGGGCTGAAGAGGGCATCCAGGGTGACTCAGGGTCTCAAACTCATGACATATGAGGATGGATTGAATGTTTTGGGATGATTTTAGCCTGAAGAAGAGAAGAGTTTTCCTTTTTTGAGGAGAGACCATATAATAATTTCAAGCCTTTATTGAGTTACTGCCTTATGGAAGAGAATTGTTCCTTAACCTCAGGAGGCAGAACTTGGCTTATGTACTAACTGGGGTAAATTTAGGCTTAACAATATAAGGGGGGAAAAAGAGAAAAAAACCTTTTAAACATCTGGGTCTCTAAAAAAATAAAATGGTATAATGACTTCCCTCTCACTAAAGGTCTTTGATTAAAGGCTAGATGACCCTTACCCATTATATTGAGAAGGGGATTCTTTTTTCCCAGGTGTTGTTGCTTACTGACTCTGAGTTAACTCCTGTCTTCATAGTCTTTCCCTCTACAGACCATTACTTCACTGCACTACCGAAATCTTATTGCACAGATCTAAGAGGCATGGCCCAGTGGAAAGAGTCAGAAGTCTTGAGTTCAAAGTTGACTTTGGCATTCACTCTCTGACCTCAGGCAAGTCAGGTACACAGTATGTACTTAATAAATGTCTAGTGATTGATTATTACCCCATTTCCTTCAAATTTCCCTTTTATTCTAACCTCTTTTTTCTGTCTCTTAGCTTTCATTTCTCCATGTTTCCCTTCCCATTTGATCTCTCCCTATCTTCTGTTCTCTTATTCTTGTTTTCTCTCTCTGTTATTTCCTCCAATTTCTTCCTTTCCTCAGTTCAAATCAATAACATTTATTAAGTGCCTACTGTATGACAGGCCTTGGGGTGGAAAGATAAATTTAAAAAACACCTTATTCTCAAGAAGTATATGTTCTTCAAAGGGATAAAACACATGCCTAGATATGCCAATACAATAGTAATGTCAGGAGAGAAAGTTATCACGGGCATCAGGGAAAGCTTCCCCAAGAAGATGGCACCCGAGGCAGATTCCAAAAGGTGGAGAGAAGGAAGACTGCAAAGGCACAGAGATAGGGGGAGCAAATTTAATTCAGGAAATACCTTGTAGTTCTCTGGCTCTATGAGAAGCAAGAATTTTTCTTAGCTAAAATTGTGCTTCTGACATATATGCAGTAACAAGGTCAGGAATTTGGTGTATGTGAATAGAAAACAACTGTCTTGTTAGCTCACCTTTGGCCTTGGTTCAGATTTATTTGCATGCTGGGCCAGAGAGTGTCTTGGGAATGTCTTACCTTAAGTTCGGGAGCTATCTGCATTAGAGAGCTAGTCATAGAGACTAGCTATAGCTATAGCCAGTCATAGAGACAGTATTTAATTGTGAGTCTTGTGCATGGCTTTTGTTAGCTAGGGAGTGCAGCCATTACCGAAGAGCTCTCAGACTCTTCTTTGGAGGAAAGGTTCTGGCTACTCTGTTCTAGCTGTTGTTCCTCCTTTGTTCTCCAAGAGAACCAATGACATCAGAGTGGGGAATGGCTCGATTAACAGGTGAATTGGATTTAAGTGAGATAGAGCTGTGCAAAGTCATCCGAGCCTCAGGCTCTCCTCCAGTCATCAGCAGCCAGCGGCAAGTCAGGTTGACTGGAGATGGTCCAGATGCAATGAGAGCCCTTGGCCTTTCTAAGCTAAGATCTTTCCCAAGTCCCAGTTTATTTGAGACTACACATATTCAGTAATTTTTTTCTTTAGGTTTTTGCTAGGCAAACAGGGTTAAGTGGCTTGCCCAGGGCCACACAGCTAGGTAATTATTAAGTGTGTGAGACCGGATTTGAACCCAGGTACTCCTGACTCCAGGGCCGGTGCTTTTATCCACTGAGCCACCTAGCCGCCCCCACATTTGGTAATTAAATGCTAGGTAAGAACAGAGGCAAGACATGGCCTATTTTTAGGCTCCACAAAAGAATCAATCTGGGAGAGGAAGATGCTCAGAATTTTTGGCCAGAACACAAGTAATTGCTATTCATACTCCCTCAGGGCCATCAAAACCCAAGCAGTGGCAAGAAAGGCTTGGCCTAGGACCTATTGCTGACCACTCAGTGAGTACTAGAATGAATTGACTTTTAAGTTCGATTTGAATCCCAATGGGATTTCCATTGCTATAATCTGAGAAATCAGATATGAAAACTAGCCAAGACAGAAAAGGGGACAGAAATTCTCATTTCTGAGGGGAAAAAAAAAGGTAGAATAGATAAGTAGGGAAGAAACCAAATCTAGCCTCCATACCTCAAGATATCTTGTAAAGTATACCTGATTAAAACTTTTAGTAGATGCTAATTGAAAAGTCCAGTGGGTGGACCTGAAGTGATAAATCCAGAAACTAATAGCAGGAAGGAATCCACCAAGGAACCCTTGAGATGAGACCATCAGGAGACTATGGGAACAAAGCTTAAGTGAGATTCCATGCCTAGGAATCACCAGCAGTCACCATGGGGCTCTTCATAGCAAGCACTCAGCCTCATAGCATGCCCATTGCGACCTCATTGTGCCCCAACTGAAAGGTGGAGTGGGTGAAGGACACAAATATGGAATCAATCTGGAAGGGTATAGGTGGAGGCCAATTAGCAGACAACTTTCAGTGCCATAATATTGTTCCTCAGAGGCGATTGAGATAATAGATTTTTGGGGCAGAGAGTGACGTTGGTCAGACCTGTGTATTAGCAAGATAGGCTTGCCAGCTTATGGCAGATTGATTAGAGAAGGGAGATCATTGAGTCAGGAAACTTTTATAATGTTCTGGATGAGAACTGATTGTAGAGTAATGTGAATGAAGAGCAGAGATTTGAAATGAGATGTTTTGGAAATAAAATCGACAATCCTATCTTCTCAAAATCCTCATAGATCCTAAATATATAATTTATTCATATATATATAAAGATACATATATGTGTATATATATGTACACATAGATATCTTTGCCCATTTTATCTCCAAAACATGTGTATATGCATATACACATATATTGGAGATAAAATGGGCAAAATTCTCCCTATCTTCTCAAAATCCTCATAGATCCTAAATGTACCATTATATATATATATATATATATATATATATATGTATATATATATGTATAAACACACATATATCTATATAATGTTTTAAGCATATGATTTATTCTGAAAAAAATAAAAACCTGAAGACTTTTTTTAAATGGCACAAATGCTATCTAGGAGAAGGAACATAACAGCTGTTTAGTACTCAGTCACATCTTAGCATGGCTTGATTTCTCAGCTCGGAGTCCATAGAAACATATAGAATATCAGAGTTGTAAATACACTTAGGACACAGAACAGTTAGACCAGTTAGGACACAGGGCTGTTAGAACAGAGAGAGTCCTAAGAATGCGGATTGTAGAAGATCTGAACTCTGAGACACTCCAGAGCAGAGAATGTCAGAGCTAGGGAATCATTCTTAAAATGTAGAATGTCAGAGCTTGGAGGGTTCTTAGAACATGGACTGCCAGAGCTAGCAGGGCCCTTCAACTGGTCCAATAGAGGAAATAAGTCCAGAGAGATAAGATTTGCCCAAGATATTTGATTTCCCATTGAATCCATGAAGTCTTAGGTCACTTTTCTCATTTTTCCTGCCAGGTAAATTGGCCTGTACTTCTCTCTTCTTGATTCTGTTGATTTGATCTGCCCTGGTTAATTGATTCCCCCTCACCGGTTGGCCAGAATCCTCTGCTACCCGCAAAATGTCTCTGGTTGACCAACTCCCAACCTTATATTTCTTGATGGAACAGTGATTGTGCATTTAGAAAGAACTTACTAATTATAAAAGAAGTTGAAGTCTACAGCATGACCTGTTGATTTTTGATAATAGTAAGATGTTGAATGTTTACATGTAAAATCATCTTTACATGATAGGAAGATGTTTGAATAAATCATCGCTTGTGATCATGATGCCTTTACACCTTTAATAATGGGGATGAAGCCAAGAACAAAAAGATGAGGGAAATGTGAGTTGCAGCAGCCAGTGGTGTGCAATGGAGAGGACAATGAATTTCAAGTTGTAGAGCTCAAGGTCTAATTCTTGCTTTGATGTTTACATTTGTGGTAATGTGAATAATCCTCCCCTATTTCAATTTCTTCATGTATAAAGTGATAGGTTTAAATTAAATGAATTCTAATTTCTCTTTCAGTGTTTAATTTATGCTCATCCATCCATCCATTCATCTGTATGTCTATTCTAAAGTGCCTATTATCAACTAGGTACTGGAATAAAATGATTTAGGAATTTCTGATTTCACAGTTACAATTACCATTCCACAGAAATAGACTTTAATTTTTTTTTAAATAGCCTTCTTGATGACCTTCATGAGTTTCTATGGCTACTTTTTTTGTTTTGTTTTTTGACCTGGTGGCCAAACTTTTGATGCTCAAGACTCTCATATCACTGACCTGGCCTTCAGATTAGAGAGATACTGCTTGCCCTGGGTCTGTACCTAGAGGGCTTCCTTCAGTTTATGATTGGCAGATGGTGTTTTCCCCATCATAGCCTTGGAGAACTCCAACTTGCTTCCTTGCCATGATAGAGCATCCACAGGCATTCTGGTGGAGACAGAGACCATTTGGTCTAAGGAATCTCTCTGTAGCAGTTATTAATCAGTGGCACAAGGAAATACACACTCAATTTGGAAGCAGGAGATCTGAGTTCAAATTTCAACATCACTATTTTCTATGTGAATTATTTCTGTCCTCACATTCATCCATTTTCTCTGTCTATGAAAGGAGAGGGCTGAGCTTTGTTACCTTTAAAGTTCTTTCTAACTCTCTAATTCTTATGAAATCTGAATCTTCTAGTATTGTTCATTATCTGAGCAACTTCCTTCCCTGCTTGAGGTGGCCTGATATGTGGGCTGTCATCTAAGCTTGATATAGATAGCATGGATATATATACCCATCTTCTACCTGGACTGGCTCTGATCACTATTAGGTTGTCTGACTATAGTGATAGAGATGCAATGAGAATTTTGACCTATCATTTCTTCTGAGAACTCTCTCCTGACCCTGTCCAGCTGCTTGACTATCCTCATGTGATCCCTCTATTAATAGCTATATCATAGCATATCCTCACCCCTGGAACCAGGGAGGTGAATGCCCACAAGAACTCAGGTTGTTACAGATAGCTTTTGGAGGATTTGCATTTTCAAAAGCTATGGACTGAGTATGGGATCTCCCTGAATCAATGGAAAGTAAAAACCTATTTACAACTTTATACATAAGTCAGGGTATTTTTCTAAGGCAAAGTGATTAAATTATTTGCTCAATTAATCAAATGTATCCTGCAGGTCAAATTTATCACCCATTTAAATTCAAGTTCAAAAAATTCTTCAGAAACTCATATAATAAATGATTGACAAAGTAAGACAAATGTCTGGGTGGTGACAAGATTCTACCTCTTCCCAAACCCCCTCCTCCCTTCTAAATTCAAGGTTTCTTTTGCCTTTTTCCCCCCTAGATTAGAATGTAGGCAATAGATAGCAAAAATGATGGGATGATGGGATGGATGAAGGGTAGGGCGTATATGTGGGATTAAAACTGAAACTTAGATGAAGCCACTGCAGTTTAAAACATTTTAGAGAGTGTGCATAGCATTATAGAAAGGGCATCCTGCTCTCTCTTCTTCCCCAATCCCAAGGCAGCAGCTATAATCTGGGACATTATCTCCCTGCATGTAATACCTCTCCACCTTCTTTACTTAACAGTGACTAGCTTTCCAACAGAGCAGAAACCTTGACGTTTTCCAGAGCATACTTCTTTCCCTTCCTAGATGCTTTGTGTTTGATTTTCTCTGGGATAAGAATTATTCTCCCTCCCTCTCTTAGAGTAGCATAGGAATCTTAGAGATCTAATATAACTCCCAGATTTTATAGGACATGGTAGAGGAAGGCATTTGCCCAAACCCAAGTTCTATACCTTTATTCCTTTCTTCCTGTTGGATGTTCTCTGAGATCTTCCTCCTTGCTTCATTTCCCACTAAAATATCAAGTGGTAGATTCCAATTTTGACCTAGTTCCTCCCAGCTCACTTCCAGTGAAATCATTATATTCACCATTGATGGGGCAGGGCATTAATGATCATTAATGACCATTAGTGATGAACCAGTGAATGGTTCTCAGTGGGACCCAAGAGGACTTTTTCAATTCCAGTGTTCTAAGCTATGGTCTGTGTTCTAAGACAACTTCCAGCTGGAAACCTCAGTGTTCTTATTCTAGAGTCCCTCCTAGCTCTTATATACTGTGTTTATATCCATCAGTAGCATTCCCATCTCGGCAGAATTGACCTGACTGGACTTTGCAAGCTCAAAGTGGACTTACCTCCTCCTGTTGTCCTTAAGGGTCACACCTCAATTTTTCTCCAGTCAACAGTATTATCTCATTAATTCCCAACTCAGCATCTTGTGGCCACCATCAAATGGCTACATGTCTGTCCTCTGAACATGAGAAGCCAGAGTAAAGAAGAGTGATGCCCAGGGCAGAGGAGGTGGAGATAAAGGGATAGGTCAGGTTCCCTTGGGAGACCCCCAAAGTGGTGGCATGTCTTCTCTTTCTCACTTGGTGGTACCATCCAATTCTCCCAGGTCAGAGGAGGTTGCTGCCACTGTCAGCTTCCTTGGAGACTTCTAAATTATCTCTGCTAATGAAGTTGGGAAAGTGGGACCTGGGCTCTTGAGCACAGACCCTGACGTGCCACCTTGGCCTCAGCACATGTCCTCTCTGGGGACTGGAAATGAGAAGGCGGTGAATGGTAAAGTTGATCCCATCTGTCTAAACCATGGGATTTCTTCAAAATTCTTAGGCACTGAAGAATGCCAGTGCCAACAATGAATCTACATATAATACATTCTTTAGCATCTATTATGAAGGTACTATACTAGGAAAAGTGGAAAGTACAATTCCTTAGGGGAATTCCATATCTGGTATATAGGCATGAAAAAATAGTCAATAATATAAGATAGTATTTTAAAGTATACTAAGGAAGCACTGTGACAACTCAGGTAACTGGCATATACAATTACTGTAATGGGAGTCTAGAGAAAGGTCAGATCCAAGAAGGAGTGTCTAGAATGAAAAAAAAGTGTGGAGGGTGATCATCCCTGGTCAGATCAGGAGATCAGTCAACAAGATCTCACCTACCATATAGTGCTCATTTCAATGAAGCACAGTCTAGCAAGGGCAAACTTGTCAAAAAGGTCTTTCTAGATAAAGCTTTATGAAAACCATACAAGGAAAGGTGGACAGAAACAGGAGAGGTCTTGGAATATCTGTGTGTCAGCTCAAACTCTTCAGAAGCTTTTCTTTCTATTGAGCCTGGCTCCTTCTCTCTGGAGTCTCCTTACCTGTTGCTTCTCATTATTTTTTCTGGGACAAGTCAACCCCGCTTTTATAGGAGATCTTTCAGATATTCCAAGACCTCTCCTGGGTTTGTTCACATTTCCTTGGACTGGTTTTCATAAAACTTATCTAGAAAGACCTTGCTGTCAAGTTTGTCCTTATTAGACTGTGCTTCCTTGAGATGAGCATAATATGGTAGATGTGATCTTGTTGATTAGCTTACTCATGTCTTCCCACTCTAAGACTCTAAATCCATGTCCTGTTACAAATCACCAGGATTCACTCAACACTATGCAGTGTTCTCTCTTGACATACCAATGAACCACAGTGAAAAATCTCATTTTTTCTGCATGACTAGCCGTCTTCCTTTTTGCTTTTATCCTTTATGGTGAGAATATCAATACTTATATGATTCAGTTTCTATATAGTTTGCCATTTACTGATCACTGGTCATGGAGCTAACATTTATTTAAACATTTATTTATGGGTGGTCTAAAAATTGCATGATTTTTAAGCATGCTAGGCTCCTTTTCCACCACTCTTGCCATCTTCTCTGCTGAAGCAGAAAGACCTGGATCCATTTTATATTTTTGGGATTTGGATTTGTATAGCTAAAGAATTCATTATTATGGGATCAACTTACACTGATGAGATAACTCTCTTTACTTTGGCAGATTAGTCCTTGGAAATCAGACCCATTTGTTGTTGGAAAATGAAATCTTTCCAGTATGGATGAACATTCTGTAGCTTGTGCATCAGTTGTTTTAGCTTCTGAGTACCCAGGTCAAGTACCTTGGCACAATGAGTAAGACTTGGTAGGTAGCCTTGCATATAACAGATGCCTAAGAAATAGTCACTAAATTGAACTCAGTTGGATGTTTAGGATGGTGGGTTTCAGTTTGGTAAAGAACATGGAATTTGCAGTCAGGTATTTGGTAGAATATTGAGAACTAATACTGGGAATGTAACCTGGGGCAAAATTGTCAAGAATCTTGAGTGGGAAGTACATGAGTTTGAATCTGGTCCTTTCAGATATGGGCTTCCTTAGAAATTTATTGAAAGCAAAGATACTAAATCAGATTTATGCATTTAAAAAGACAAATCTAGCGGGAGGATAGGGTAAATTGATAGGAATGCAGGGATACTAGTTATAAGGCTATTGCAGCTAATCAAAAGGCAGTGAGTAGGGCAAACAGTGAAGTGGGGAAGGATAGGCTTTTATAGACTTGGCTTTTATCTGCTACAATAAAAATATTTCCAAAAACCGATCTCCTGACTGGTTGTCTGACCTTCTTACCATCTATGGACTAAGAGCTCTGAAGGCCAATACCACTGATTCAGTCTCTCTCCTGCCCTCAACTCTCACCCCAATGAGACTGACATTTCTTCTTGACCTTCTACAGTCTTGTATTGAAAAATTGTTTTATCCCATTCTTTTGTTTGTCTTCTGCTCTAGAATTCACTTAGAGGCATTTTAAATGGTGTTTGAAGGGGAGCTTGGGAAAGCTCAGGTGACTCCCTGCCTTTGCCATCTTTAACTCTGTCACCCATCTGCTTTCTCTTTTTTTTCTCTTCAAAATTTTATAAGTAAAGATTGAATGATCATTAACAAGGCATATTGTAGAAAAGATTCCTTATCAGGAATAGTAGATTATATCATCTCTGAGATATTTTTTGGTTTTGAAGATCTGTTACTCACTTATTTGACTGCCTCCTTTTTGAGTATATTCCACTGAAAATATTATGTGGATCATAAACTAGCTTTCCAAGGAGGTCATGGACTGGGATTTTGATGCTCCTAGAAGTTATCCTCTGTGATGTCATTGAGGCATGGGTCGAAGGTAGAGACATCCCATGTTTTTTGATCCAGCTATATATCTGTTGGTTTAGGGCATATAAAGTGGAAGTGAGGGAGGAAGGTAATTAAAAAGGAGAAGGGGAGAAGGGACTGTAGTCAACATATTTATAATAGGAAAACTATGATGCTCTAAATGGTCAGGACCAAAATGACAAAGCAGATATCCATGAGCAGTGATGATTGATGGAGGAAAGATTCAGGAAGAAGGAAAGAAATTTTTTCTCCATTAAAGAATGTGAACTTGGGTAGTAGCTATCTCTGGAGTCAATAGTAAGAAATCTTAAAATGGGAAAGGATAAGAATGTTATCTGTCAAAGGAAAGTGGAAAGCAGAGTTTCCAGATTATGTCATATTTATGGACAAAAAGAGCAGTCCTTACATTTTGCAGTTCAAGGGGAATAAGTGATGTGACTATCTAAGGTGGAGGTGGGGACCCTTTTTCCTGCCAATGGTCACTTGGATATTTATAACTTCATTCACAGATCATACAAAATTATCAACTTAAAATTAGACTGCTATATTTGGTCAAGCATTTAATTAATTTATCCCTGAAATCTCCTACATTTATTGAATTTTGAGTCCTGTCTGCAGTTTCCGTGACAGAGCTAAACCAAATGATTTCATGGGTGTTATATGGCCCATAGGCAAGATGTTTCCTACCCTTTTTCTAAGAAAAAGTTTGAAGCATGAAAAGAGGGGCCTGAGGTAATGATAACATAATGGTCACCAAAGAAGTTCCAAATCTACCTGCATTGCATACATTTTCCTATTTGTGTTCTGAATTTATTTCTTGCTATCTGATAGTTTGATTTCCATTCCTATTTTACTTGCACATAAAAAAGTTTATTTTCAATATACTTCATGGATATCTTACTTGCTAGCAGATGAACTAAGTCAGGTATTCTAGAAGTGATTCATTGTGGTGGAAATACAAGCCATTTCATTGATGCTCCAAGATTGGCCCCAGTCTTTCTGTCTTCATCTAACACATATGAGTACTAAAGACTAGTTTGTATAGAAATAGTCAGGTAAAGATAGGAAATAGAAATGGAAGTGAGTGGGGAAGGTAGGAAGTAGAAGAGATACAACATTAACAAGAAAGAATAATTGGGCAGATGGTAATAGGGAATTGAAAGGTAAAAGTATAGAGTGGGCAGGGGAGAAAACAGGAATTTGATAAACTAAGACCAACAGTATATCAGGAAGAGAAATAATTAGCTGGGATAGAATTGGGCAGGGAAAAGAAGTGGGCAGATGGAGAGGAGTGAGAATGGATAGGCCGAGCTGACAAGGTTTTGATCTGATGCTTACTTGGGACTGTGACTCTCTTTAATGTGATTTTGGATCTCCATAGTTTATATTTTCATCTCTTCCCCTACCATAAAAGCTTGGAAAGATTGAACCAGATTGGAGAATACAGGAAGTGGATAGACAAAGACAAGTAGTGAGCAGTAAGATATAATCACTTTTCAGAGAATTGAAAATTAACAGGCAGAGTAAAAGTCAGTCAGTGAGAAAAGGGTTAAAGAATTTGGTAAAATAAAGGCAGAAGTAGTTAGGGAAGTAGTTAGGGAAGAAGAGTAAATAATGAGGGAAGGAGAGATGATTTTTCTGGTAAAACTTGATCATGGGAATAAATTTTAACTCCGACTATATTTGATTAAATCTAGGCCTCACCATTATAAATCCCTACTTTTCTATCCAATTCAATAATCCAGTAAATATTTATCAATCACTTATTATGAGTTAAGCACTATACCCCAACCCATAATATTTCTTTTTCATCTAAATTGAGAAATATGAAGTTTATTTTTTTCAGAAAATTTCCTGTGTTAGATTGGATAAAGATTCTGGTAAAGCAGGAAGCTGCAAACATGGAGGAGATTCTGCATTCCTTTTATTTTTTTGAAATCTTCAATGTTGAAGATATCATCTGTTCAGGAGAAAATTGGGCACTAAATGATAGCAAGAAAGTGGAGTAGATTTTAGGGGTGAATTTGGAATCTACCAGCAGGAAGGGAGAGACAATCTGATTGCCTGGGAAGTTGAACTGGGTCATGTGATTGAATGGATAAATTTATTATTCGGGACATAATGATGGACCCAATTATATATGAATTTAGTTATTCAACTGATTCTTTCATTTGACAGAATTTCAAGAACTTTTCCAGTTCCTTTGTTTCCATTATATATATGTATATATATATGTATATATATATGCATATGTATGTATATGTTCTACCCCCCCCCCCACACACACACACTTGAGACCACTTTCCCAACTTGATGTTCTACTTACAGGTTGGGATTCAAAAATAATAGTATATTATTGCTTAAATTTTCTCAGGATTCTATGTCTAATCCTGCAAGATTCTGTGATTTTTTTTATTATTGTTGCTCATGATCCCTCATCAATGTACCCTTCATTAATTATCAGCTAAAGTAATTTGGCTTTGTCCTTTAGAAAGGACAGTATTGATTGATGTAGCCAGCTCAGTTCTTGCACATTGAATTAAGGTGTGTTTGAAAGTTCCATGGCTGGAGTGTAGTGAAGTATGCCTTTAATCTTAGAATTTGGGAATTTCCAAGCCACAGTGAACTAAGCTTCTAAGGTGTCCACAGTAAGTCCTATACTAATGTAGGATCACTCAGAGAGAGGGTTGACCAGACTGCCCAAAGGGGAGAGAACAAGCCCAAGATGCAAATAGCACATGTCAAAGCTCCCATAGTGGTCTATAGGGGGATTGGGTCATCGATTGGTTTCTGCACATCCAACTTTGATGATATAGGAAGATTCAGTTCCAAAAAAAAGAAAGGACTGAACAAAGCAATTCTGGAAGAATTGTTGGAAGTATCTGTGTAAAACTAATGATTCTCTTGATAACAGTTCTCTTTTTCAACAGGTATATTTGAACAAGAATGATCCAACTCTTCCAGGAACAGACTCCTGGGAACCTGGGTTTCAGGGAGTACCAGACAGCAAAAATAGTTTCCTGACCTGCAATCTAACACATCCTGGAAGATCAATGAGGAGACCTCTGCCAGAGTGAACCCAAAGCCCAGGCCAGTGTGGGCTGTGGCCCTTAGAGCAGCCACCCAGATCCCAGGAAATGGAAGCAGGCCCTCAGAGCTGCCCAATAGGGAGATGGCCGGCAGCTGCTTCCAGAGTGCTTAGTCCATGGAAGGTAAGGGAGTTGGGGGAGACTGTTGAGGTTGCCTCTCTGTCCCTGGGACAGGACTCTTGTTCTTTGTCCATATTCAGACCCTGGTCACAGTCTGGGACTTCCCCCATTGTCACAGAACAGGGACCCTTCTCACAGCTCCAGGACAGAGGGGAGTGCTTGTGGTCATTCAACAGATCAGGAGAACAATCAAAGCCTCTCATAAGTCCTTGGAGTAACTGAGGTCCTTGTAGAGGTGTCCCAATACCATTCAAATACTCAGGAAGCATCCCAAAATCCAGGGTACAGGATGGGGAAATGAGTAAACAGAAAAAAAGAACCTGACCATAGACAATTTCTTTGATTCCATGGAGGGCCAAAACACATACTCAGAAGATAAGAAAGTTCAAGATTCTACATCTAAATCCTCCAAGAAATATAGAAGTTGTCTATGACAGGGCTCAAAAAAAAGATTTTGAAATCAAGTAAGGGAGACAGAAGAAAAATTGGAAAAAGAAATGAGAGAGATACAGGAAAAGAACATGAAAATGAAGTCATTAACTTAGTCAAGGAGATCCAAAAAAAATGCTGAAGAAAATAACATGAAAACTAGTTTAGGTCAAATGGAAAAATCAGTTCAAAAAATTAATGAGGACAAAAATACCTTAAATAGCAGAATTGGCTAGATGAAAAAGGAGATAAGAAAGCTCTCTGAAGAAAAAAAGTCCTTCAACTGTAGAATAGAGCTAAAAGAAGCTGATGACTTCGTGAGGAATCAAGACACAATAAAACAAAATCAAAAGAATGAAAAACCAGAAGAAAATGTTAAATATCTCACTGAAAAAACAATGGCTCTGGAAAATAGATCCAGAATAGAAAATTTAAAAATTATTGGGCTTGGGGCAGCTAGGTGGCACAGTGGATAAAGCACCGGCCCTGGAGTCAGGAGTACCTGGGTTCAAATCCAGTCTCAGACACTTAATAATTACCTAGCTGTGTGGCCTTGGGCAAGACACTTGACCCCATTGCCTTGCAAAAGCCTAAAAAAAATTACTGGGCTACCAGAAAGTCATGATCAGGAAAAGAGCCTTGACTTCATTTTTAAAGAATTTCTACAGGAAAATTACACTGATATCCTAGAAGCAGAGGGCAAAATAGAAATTGAGAGAATCCACCAATCTCCTCCCGAAAGAGATCCAAAAAACATAACCCTAGGAATATTATAACCAAGTTCCAGAACTCCCAAGTCAAACAGAAAATATTACAAGCAACCAGAAGGAAACAATTCAAATATCATGGAGCTATAGTCAGGATTACACAGGATTTAGCAGCATCCACATTAAGGGTTTGTAGGGCTTGGAATATAATAATCTAGAAGGCAAAACTGAATATCCTCTTCTAGGGGAAAAGATGGACTTTTAATGAAACAGGGGAATTTCAAAAGATCCTGTTGAAATGACCAGAGCTGAACAGAAAGGTTGATCTTCAAGTACAGGACTCAGGTGAAACAGAGAGAATGGACAAGAAGGGTAAATTATGAGGGATTTAATGATGATGAACTGCATGCATTCCTGCATGGAAAGATGATACTGATAATACTCATGTGAACCTTCTTGTTTATTAGAGCAGTTAGAAGGAGCTTATATAGACAAGGCACAGGAGAGAACTGAATATGAAAGTATAATATGCTTTTAAAATGGAGTCAGTGGGTGAAAAGGAAATGTACTGGGAGAGAGGAAAGGAAAGATAGAATAGACTAAGATATTTCATGTAAAAGAGTCAAGAAATAGATTTTGCAATGGTGTGGAAGGGGGGAAGTTGAGGGGGAATGAAGGAGCCTTCATTCTCATTGGAAATGACTCAGAAAGAAAACAACATATTACTTAACAGGGTATAGAAATCTAGAAGAAAAAGGAAAGGAAAGGGGGATGGAAGGGATAAAGAAGAGGGTAGATCATGGGAGAGGTTAGTCAGATATAACACATTTTCTTTTTTTTACTTTTTTGCAAGGTGGTAAGATTGGATGGCCTGTCTGAGACCATGGGCTGGGAGGTTGCTGGGTCTCTGGGGTGGGATGTAGGCTTGGGGCCTCTTGGCCTCAAGGCCAGTGCTCTGTCCACTGTGCTACTCTGCTGCCCCACAGCAGACTTTGAGGAAGGATGGAGTGAAAGGAGAGAAAAAATATAATTGGTAGTGGGGAGAAATGGATGGAGGAAATTACAGGCAGCAACAGCAACTGTGGAAAAATATGGAAGTAACATATCTGATGGACTTATAATAAAAAATATGATCCATCTGAGACTGAGATGATGGTATTGGAACACAGACTGAAGCACATTTTTTTTCTCTTTCACTTTATTGTGAGGTTTTTTACTTTTGTGGGGGAGAGGAGATTGTTTACTCTAACAAGACTATTTTAGTAATATATAAAATAAAAATGTAAAAGAAAAAGAAAAAAAGAATTAAAGTAGGTAAACAATAGCTCATCAGCTAATTTCATGTCTTAATAGCATGACAACAGTTAGCAAGTGATATAACTTTGAAGCCCCAAAGTCTCCCTTAACATCTGCTTCGAAGTCTTTACTATCTATATTGTCTTTCTCTATCTCTTTTTTACTGCCTCCTTCCAGAGGAAAAACACACAATTTGTTTTCTTAGACTGCTAAGAAAGAACAATCCTTCTTCTAGTGTTGAACCAGAGAAGAGGAAGAGGTGTGTGTGTGGGGGGGGATGAGGGTGAAAACATCTTTCATAGCTCTTATGTCTTTTGTCACTTTTGGCTAGGTTTGATGCTAATTAAACTATTGATCCTTGTAGAAAGAGGGAGAGGCTGTTGCCTCTTCCCATTGTAAATCCAGTTAAATTCTTTTCATAGTTTCAATTTCTATAGCACTCAAAAGTTTATAAAGTATCTCTTCACAACAGACATCTATGAGCAAGAGTGAGTGCAATGATTATGACAACCTATTTTTGCAGCTGAGACAATATGTAAACATATATATATATATATATATATATATATATATATATATATATATATATATGTATATATATGGAGAGAGAGAGAGAGAGAGAATGAATTTACATCTGTATAAAGATCTTTAATGGTTCCAACCCAGTGAAGAAGAGTGACTGCCACTATCAGGAGATGCTGCATTGACATTGCTTGGGGTGACAGTTACCTGCCAGTTCCATTGGCTGTTTTCTTCATTATGTTCTTTGTTGTTCATTCTCTCTCCTCTACCTTCTCCTTCCCTTTCGCAATCTTGCTGGCACCTAGGACTTGCCAGACACCAGTAAACTCTTTGACAAGAAAAAAAAAAGAATGAACTCATCACCTTTGGGTTACAGAAGAGGAATTCAAAGCTCTTACTAGGGGACGCTCTTCTCTCCCAATAGCTTTTGTAAAGCCCCTTTCACATCCTTGTTACGAAGACTATAGATGAGGGGGTTGAGCATGGGTGTCACAATGCCATAGAGCATGGAAATGATCTTGTCCCTATCCCTGCTGGCTTTATCCTTGGGCATCATGTACATGGAGATTGCTGTTCCATAGAAGATAATTACCACAGTGAGGTGGGAGCTACAGGTAGAGAAAGCCTTTTTTCTGCCCTCAGCAGAATGCATTTGAAGTACAGCCCCAAGGATGCGTCCATAGGAGGCAAGGATGAAAGCAAAGGGTGCCAGCAGAGTCAGGGTACTGGTCACCATGATCAAGAATTCATAGATCTGCAGATCATTACAAGCAAGTTTGAGGATGGCCAAGAGTTCACAAGAGAAGTGGTTGATGATGTACTGGCCACAGAACTCTAGTGGCATGGTCAGGACTGGGACCACAGTGAGAAGAAAAGCCAAGACCCAGGAGACTCCTGACAGTTGAGCACAGAGCTGGGGACCCATCCTCACTGAATAACGTAAAGGGTCCCCAATAGCCACACAGCGGTCATAAGCCATGACAGCTAGAAGGAGGCATTCCACAACCCCCAAGTAGAGGCCGGCACACATCTGGGCCAAACACTGGCCCAGGGAGATGATAGGTATTCTGACTAAACAGTTAATGATCATCTGTGGGACACTGGCTGAAGTGTAGCAGATGTCCAGGAAGGATAGGTTGCTGAGGAAGAAATACATGGGGGTGTGGAGATGGGAATCATAGTGGATCAAGAAGAGAATAAGAGTGTTTCCCAGCAAGGTGACAAGATAAGATACCAGGAGCAGACAGAAGAAGATGACTTGAACTCTGGGGTATTCTGAAAGTCCAATCAGAATGAAATAGGTCACAGCTGTATCATTTCTTCCATCCATCACCTTCCTTTTTTATTTTTATCACTAAGTAGAAAAACAAAATAAAATTAGTTTCTTTGAATCACAAATTTTCTTCTCTTACATTTTCTATTTTTCCTGCCAGACCAAGTTGCATAGAGTTCTAATTTTCTGTGCTTCCATCAAGTTTTTCACATCTCATTAGAGTCTTTCTGAGTTGCTGAGGACAGGAAAATTAATCACCTGGAGGCCAATCGTCTGGTGACAATCCATTTTTTACTTAATGATTCTAGTCTTCTAAAGTTGGATACTCATTTTTGAATCTCTAATTGGAAATGTTCTCCCTTGGTAGATCTTGTATTGCAAGATTGACTGGAAACAACATTTGTCTGGAATGATGAATTTTTCAGACAGAATTAAGGGAATCATAATGGTACAGCAGAGTGCTGGCTGTGGACTCAAATTAAGGTCTTTCATGACTCCATATGTGATTTTCTAGGCCAACTAGAAATACTAGAGAGATTTGCCATTTCTTTCTCTAGTTCATTTTACAGATGAAGAAACTGAGTCAAACAGGGTTAAGTGACTTGAAAAGGGACCCACAGCTAGTAAGTATCTGATGTTGGATTTGAACTCATGAAGATGAATCTTCCTGATTCCAAGCCTAACACTCTAACCACTGTGTCATTCAACTGCCCAAATGCCAACTTATTTGGTTTAAATTCCTATCTCTACTGTTTCAGTGAAGCAATCAGTGAGAATTGTTTAGCTATTTTGTGAAAACTTTTGCTTTTAAGGACTGTGTATATATAGGATAGGAACAGGAATAGGGATGGAACTGCTGCTTTTTTGATACAGTGGTCTTCCAGATGAATAAACACTCTCCGCAAGACCAGTCAACACCTTCTTTAGTTCAATACAGGCAAGCCAGGGTTTGATCTAAAGTCTTCCTGGGTCGGGGCGGCTCTCTAGCCACTTTTCTCAGATGTATTTCTGTAAAAGTGCTGGGACTCCAAGACAAAATCAAATCATTTTTGCTTTCAAAGAGATTATATTCTCTTAGGAAAGACAAATTCTGAATTCTTGCGTGTTCTTGAACAAATCATTTTGGGCCTCATCTATAAAATGAGGATGTTGGACTAGTTGTTCTCTGAGGACTCTTCCAGCAATAAATATGTGACCTTGTGGTTTTGGTGAAGATTAGAAATTATGAGGACAATAAAAAACTTATTCATTTGTATATGGCCCTTCTCATTTTCAACACTCTTGGAGGCAATGGATCATCTTGGGAAAATACAAGTCAGCTTCTAACTGTGGTTCCACCAATAACTTGCTCTGTGACTTTGGGAAAGGCATGCCAGCTCTCTGGGATGGTCCTTTTGGCTTTGATACTCTATGACACATGTGATTCTGAGAAAGGCATGCCAGCTCTCTGGGATGGTACCTTTGACTTTGATATTCTATGATGCATATGATTCTGAGCTGCACCACAACCTTCAGAGAGAGGGAATCCAAATGTTATCATCACCATTAATGGTGAGAAAACTGAAGTAGAAGTCATTCCTATGTGATCACATAAGTAGTTCAGTATTTAAATGCACATTACAGAGCTGCTGTCTTCTTTTCATCCTTTTCTACTTTCTCACCTACATGTATGTAAAGACCTTCATCTACCTTGGCATCACTCACAATCAGAGAAGAAACTTTCAACTGTCCCTTAACTAGGACAAAAACCACTCCTGATAAAGTAGATAGAGCATTGGACTTACAGCAGAATTGAATTCTGGACTCAGCCCCATTGCTTGTTAGGAGTCTAACCTTCATTCAACTGCCCCCACTCTTTCTGAACCTCAATTCCTCATTATGAAGTGGGAACAGTCCAGTATGACTTTCATAGCTGTCTCAGAGGTTTGAAGTTCAAATAACAGCATTTAATTACAAAATACTTCAGAAATGTGGTCTCTGATCTTTAGCTAGGTCAACATTTTTCCTTCAACATTGTTTCCTTCAAAAACAGTGAGGACTTTCATGAAGAGGATTCTAGTCATTGGAATGAATCCCTTACCTGGAATCCAAATTCTGGCTCAGTTCTTTAAAGGTCCCCATTCAACTGTGTTTAATTTGGTTTCACCCTGTGAAAAATTGGTAGGTGTTTCAATATTGCTTATTAATATATCTTGTTATTGAGAAGATATTGCTTAGAAAGAGTTTGATTCTGAAAAGAGCATGAAATTCAATAATAACATGTATCTTGTTAATGTTTGCAAAGAGTTTTACATGTATGATCTCAATTTTTTAGGGTTTTTTTGCAAGGCAAATGGGGTTAAGTGGCTTGCCCAAGGCCACACAACTAGGTAATTATGAAGTGTCTGAGACCAGATTTGAACTCAGGTACTCCTGACTCCAGGGCCGGTGCTTTATCCACTGTACCACCTAGCCGCCCCTGTATGATCTCATTTGATTCTCACAATACCACCATGAGGTAAGTGATTTCCTCACCCCCATTTTGTAAATGAGAAAACTGAGGAAAACAAGGGTGAAGTGACTTGCTCAGCTAGCAATTTATAGCTAGTAATTTGAACTCAGATAGATTTGAATTGGCTGGTTTTGAACTCAGGTTCTCGACTCCAGGTCCAGTGTTTTATCAGCTGTGCCACTGAGTGATCTCTAATCATGATTATAATATAGATCACCATTTTCAATGAGAGACTTTTAAATAGACCTCTGGCCTAGAGCTCATAAAATTTGACTTGTAACTTTAGCTTTGCTTTAAATCTGCTATAGTATTCTGGGTAAGTCACTTGACCTCTTTAGATCTGTTTTCTCATCTGTAAAATAGAGGAGTAAGATGACTTTTAAAGGTCCCTTTCACTTTTGTCCAAGATCTTGTAATCTATAATCCTATTAAAATTAAATGATGTTGGAACACAGATTTGCTAACTCTTCACCCAACCCTGAATCAGTGGTGTAGGAAGATGGACACTCAGTTGGCATCACAGGACCTAGACTTGGACCCACTCTCTGCTGTTTAGTAGCTGTGTGAGGTCAGCCTGGTGACTCACTTTTCCTCACTGAAAATTAAGGGGCTGGATCCAATGAATTCAAAGATCTTTTTTTTTCCTTCTATAAGTAGCATTCTAGTAAGAAGAAAGAGCAAGGGCCCTGAAACTCAGAGACCTGACTATAAGTCCAAGCTCTCTGGTTTATTAAATTTGTGATCCTGAGGAAGGGTGATCTCTGTGATCTCTGAGGCATAGCCCACTATTAGGACTGTGCTGGACCTGGAGTTAGGAAGACTTGAGTCCAAGTCTAACCTCAGACACTTATTTGCTATGTGACCCTCAGCAAGTCATCAAACCCTTCTGTCTGCCTCAGTTCCCTCATCTTCAAAATGAGGATAATGATAATACCTATTCACCGGGGTTATTATAATGATCAATAGTGAAATTATTTGGAGATCATAAAATCATCCTTAATCATCAACTTTATTAATTGAGAATCGGGTTATATTACCTGATAGGTTTTATGAAAAGAAAGTAGATTAGAAGCCTTACAATATATAGAAATAGGAGTAATTATAGCTAACTATGATCCCCTCTTTCCTTCCCAGAGGAGAAGCCAGACTTGCATTTGTGGTGTTAGGTTTCCCCAACCATGACTTGTTCCTATATCTCCTTAGACATTCTATGATGTCCTCCCTGAGGCTTCAAGAATTTGTCACTGCACTATCCCAAAGGAAAATCCAGGCAAGGAAAATTGATGCAAAGGAACCACTTCAACCATTAGTTAGCAGTACCTGGTGGATGAGTCTTCATTCATAAGGACCAAGGAAACATTCTGTTCCTGGTACTTCTGTCTGGCAATCAGTGACATACCTCTCCATCAGTCAGAGCATGGATGCTTCTAGAGAGGGAGATGGTTTCATTAAACCTCAGAAATGGAAATAGTTCCTTTGAAAAGAGGAATACCAAAAACTTTTCCCTTGAATGAACTTTGTGGGAAAGGCCCTGAAACTCTTTGCTGAGGCAGCTAGGTGTGGCCACAGTGAATTGAGTACCAAATCTGGCATCAAGAGGACCTGAGTTCAAATTCAGCCTGATACCTACTAACAATGCAACCCTTAGCAAACTACTTAGCCCTTATCTATGCTTCCATCTATTTCTCTAGAAATAGGCTTCTTTGATTATCTAAGTTACAGAGAAGACTATACAAGATCAATTGGAAAACTCTCAAATTAGCAGAGCTGGGAAGTCAGATGCCTCGCAACAAAGTGAGCTCTCTGTCATGAGAGGTTTTCCAGAGGGTGGTGGTTGAAGCTTCCATTGAATTGAGGATGGCTTTCTTAAATATAGACATTTGTGTCTAATAATGACAGCTATCTCTAGGGCAATGAGGGTGGAAGGTGGGGTGGAGAGGAAAGAAAATAAAATTTGCCTAGTAATTTTGTTGTATATTTGAAAGAAATAGCAAGTATTTATAGCATATTTTAAGTTTCATAGGCAATCATCTTTTTTTATTGGACTATATTATAGAAATGCTTATTTTATTACATAAATAAAAATTAAATAAAAAAGGATAGGCATAGAGAAGTTGTGACCAGATAACCTGAATCTTTCCATTCAATTGTTTTCTGAACCTCATGTTAAGGCATCTTTGGATGCTTCATACATGTAGGGGAGGAGCTATTTCAGACTGGAATTTCATAGGAATTATATAGATCAAATTCATATGAATTCCACAGATTAGGCTGAAAGTAAGAGCTTAGAGTAATCTTCTGGTTTATCTTGCCCATGCACTTTATTTAAAGGATATTTCATTTGCATGAAGAAACTGAGGCCAAGAGAAGTTATCTGTTACCCCAAATCAATAGGTAAATGTCATATCTAAGATTCAAATTGAGACCCATTGGCAATAAATCCAGGACCTTTTCTAACACATTAGAAACCAAACTAAAATTTAAGGAATCAAAATTGGAACCTTTTCCTTGGAAATTTCAAGTTTATATTATTTCATGTAGCCAGAAAGGACTGGTCTCTCTCTGGACTCTCCTCACCTCCATTCATCCAGTGAAGAATAGTCAACACTGTACCACTCCTTGCATAAGAAATGCAGCACCTTCTTGAAAACCTCTCAGGACAGAGAGAGAGATCATTCCCTTTTGAAGAAAGCTATTCCCCAGCTCTGCTTACTTGAGAGCTTTTCTACTGAATCAGCCTCTACTTTCCTTTCATTCAGAATAGCAAAAGACCAAAGTTTTAAATTGCTGGAAGGTCCTATAATCAATTTACAGCCTTGGAAACTGAGGTGAAGAGACTCCAGGTAGTTTGCTTAAAGTCATAGATATAGTAGCCATCAAAAGTAGGACACGAGTAGAACATGAGTTCTCCAAACCCACAGTGCCTTCCACTATGATAGTTCCAAATTCTTCTTGTTGGAGTTGTGCAGAACTAGTCTAATTCGTCTTTCATGTGACAGCTCTTCAAAAAGTGGTTCACCATCTGCAGTTGTGTGCCTCACAATCGTCTCCATTCTCATTCTTTTGTTCTACCAGCCAATCTGAATTAGATTTGTTTTAGATCTCCCTCATCCTCCTGCCCAGTCTTCTGCATATGTTAAAGCTTCCTCTAGACCCTCTGATCATGTGTGAGACATGATTCAAATTCACCAAACAATTCTACAGAATGAATCAGTTAGTTTGATGGGGAAACCAAAGATATTCAAATCAGTTTGTACCACATGAGTTGACCGATGGGTATCAGTTCATCATTCCTAGATTTGATCCTACCTCCAGACTGTTTGACAGATATAGCAATTAAGGCTTCTTGAAAATAAAATAGAAGCAGTCAGACATTGGACCAATCTGTTTCTTTGAGAGTCAGTGTCTCTTAGTTGCTAGAATGTCAGACTGGATATTAGGAAGCTTTGTGTTCTAGTCTTGCCTTTCACTTTTGTTAGTTATGTACCTTTGAGGAAATTATAGTCTATTTGAGCCTCAATTTTTCTCATCTATAAAATGACTATTAGTAGGATTACAAGAAGGCTCAAATGAAGCAATCGATATGATCTAACCATAAGTCCTAGATTGGTCACTGTCTTGTGTGACCAGAGTCAAATCATTTCTCCTTTCTACTTTTTTCCAAAGGAGATCTGCAATAGGTATTTTCAAAAGAGTCATCCCAGAGCTGACCTTGGTCCTACATTTTTCAGTTCTCTTACACTTCTGACATTCTAACTCTTATAATTCTCTCATGCTTCTGAGACCCTCTGTATGACCTTGTACAAATCACCTAATCTCCTTGAGACTCGGTTATTTGACTAGATGGCTTCTGAGCTTGCTTCCAACTTTAGAATCATGGCCCTATAGATATATATTTTAAAGATTTTGCCAGTTTTGACATGCTATGCTCCAGAAGATTCTAGGTGGCATGGTCAATGGAACCCTCGATTTGAAATGAAGAAGAATTTGTTTGCATATTGATTCAGACATTTTCTAGCTGTGTGATCCTGGACAAGTCACTTCATCTCATTGATCCTCAATTTCTTCATGGGTAAAATGAGCATAATAATACCTCCCTCCCAACATTGTATGAGGATAAAATGAAATGATGGATATAAAGTGCTTAATTATATAAATATTAGCTGTTCTTATTGTAAAATGACTTGAAACTCTGATACTTTTTATCCAATGTTTTATGTTCTAAGGTGCACTTTTTATATTTTATTATTTTATGAAGATAAGTCTCCTAAGTAACTGCCTAATTCACAACTTCCCCTTTTCTTTGTCTACCTCCAGCCCTCTATACCCTTTTCCACTCCCCATACTCTCACTCCTTACCTCTTTGGATTGACCAATTGTTCAGGAAGAAGGAGGAGATGGAAATATGGAGGGGGTTTTCTAAAAGACTGCCATGTTTCCATACTCTTCCCCTTACCTCTGATCCATTAATCTGGTCTTCACTGAGTCCCTCATGACCACACGTCTAGGAAAGGAAATATTCCTTTCCTATCTTTCCCAGTAGCTTAATGGTGGCACCAGGGAAATTGCAGCCTTAAGTTGAGACTCAGTCTTACAAATGAAAAGAAATTTGGAAAGTTGGATTTCTCATTATCCCCAAGGTCAAGCTCTCCCTCTTTCTTTCTAGTCACTCTTGGCCAATCCATGACACACAATCAGAGGAAACCCCTTGCAATGGAGGGATGGCATCAAGAATGAGCCCAAATGAAAGGAGGATAAGAATTGGAGGTGGAATAAAAACCCCTTTTTTAACTTCCTCAGGGGCTGCAGGAGGGTCCCCCAAAGGACAGAGTGCTCATTAAAATGAGAAGTGTTGAAAAATGGCTTGGGAATCAGAAGTAAACTTTGATTCACTTAGTCATTAGTGAGGAGTTTGACAAGATGTATTGAATCCAAACAGAAAATTAAGTGACTCAACTATTGAAAAAATACCTTGTGAGAGTCGAAGTATGTGTGTGTTTGTGTGGTGTGTGTGGGTGTGTATGTGTGTGTGTGGTGTGTGTATGTTTGTGTGGTGTGTGTGTGTGTGTGTGAGACAGAAAGAGAAGAGAAGAGAGAGAGAAAGAGAGAGAGAGAGAGAGAGAGAGAGAGAGAGAGAGAGAGAGACAATGAAAGACAGACAGAGATAGGAAAAGAGAAATAGGAAGTCAGAAAGAACAGGAAGGAAGGAATATTCTGGTTTCATCTGTCCACTTTACAACTCTGATGACATTAAAGATGGTTGGCATGGTGTTGTATATTTCCCAAAGTGTTTTTACTTCCATAACCTCATTTAATCCTTTTAATAGTTTCACAAAGTCAACAAGATAAAGAGTATCTCTATTCTACAAATAAAAAATATGAAGCTGAGAGATATTAGGAACGTAAATTGTTGGACAGCATCTCAAGAGACCATCTAATTCCACCTGTACTTATGTAAGAATTCTCTACATCTCTGATAGTCATCTAACTTCCTTTTAAACACCTCTAATGTTGAGGAGCTCATTATTTCTTGAGCCATCCTATTCCATTTTGGGATGTATCTACTTATTAGGAATTTCTTCCTTTTATTATGCTGAAATCTGCTTAGCAGCAATATCAATCCTAGGTCTGTTTGTGTGAATAAAATAAAGGAAGTCAAAACCAAACCTTATTTCATGCTATTGTCCTTAAAAATCAAATTCATTGAAAAATATTTTAAAATAATATTTTATTATTTATTAAAAATCTTGAAACAGAGAACTGATTTCAATATTTAGTCTTTTCTTGATATACTGATGTATAAAACTTGTATTTTTCTTGTTAGGGAGGTTTGCAAGTGGAAAACTATTCATTTTTTTATAGGAATTGTGCATCTTATCATTATCCAATTTTTTCCTTCTTTTATTGTGAATATGGAATAATATTGGATTATTTTGAAATGATGTTACTATAGAATTGAAGGCCTTTCTCCTGGTTGTTTGAAGAATCTGTAGTTGAAATTGAATTCTGATACTTATCCACAAGTTTTTTTCATTTCAATCATGAGATTTTTCTTTGTCAATGACCTGTGGTTGTGAGCACTTATATTTTGTATTATATTTGATCAGCTTCCTTGTATTATATACTGGAGCATGATGTGCAGTTTTCAAAGACAACATACTTTACTTCAGAATCTATTTCTTTCAAAGACAATATCTTTGATTACTATTGAGGTATATGTCCTTTTTTTTTTTAGGTTTTTCCAAGGCAAACGGGGTTAAATGCTTTGGCCAAGGCCACACAGCTAGGTAATTATTAAGTGTCTGAGACCAAATTATTAAGTGTCTGAGACCAAAGTATATGTCTTTTCAAAGTGATTGTCTTTTTAATTTTTGCAAAATTTCTTCCACCTTTATATTTTTGAGTTTTAAATTTAAATAAAATTTATTATTACCTTATTAAGATTCTCTAAAGTTTTGACAAAATTATCAAGTGTTCTATTGTCTTACTTTTGTTTTAGTTTTTATTTATTCAGAGTTCTACTTTATGAACTAATTAGCATCTAATATTGTTTTTTTTATTTATTTGTTTGTTTGCTTTTAGAAAGTATTGGGTTTAAGTGACTTGCCCAGGATTGTACAGTTAGTAAATGTCTGAGGCTGGATTTGTTCTCAGATATGTCTGACTCCAAGGTGAGAACTTTATCCACTTATCTATCTACCTATCAATCTGTATCATCTAACTGCTCCCTAATATTTCTTTATAAGTTTGACTTTATGGCTTCTTCTAAGACATTTTGTAATTTCTTTTTGTTTTCTTATGATCTCTAGGAAGATGAAGAATTCTTTTCATTTGAATTTTTGGCTTACTTTTCTTTGACTTTGCTTCATCATTTCTTTAATTTGCTTATGGTATCACTTTTTTGGGAGGAGGGGACTCTAAATCATGTTTATCCTTTTGGAACTTTATAATGTTATATGGGTTGGGTTATAGTTAATTTCTGCCAGGTTACTTTCCAGTTTTGCTATAGATATATTGTTCATTAATTGGGTTATGATCTTTTAAACTTACTCATTTTTTTACTTCAATTTAAATGAATCTCATTATCGACTTATTTGTGAGGAATCAATCATAAATTCAGTTTTTTAGGGACAAAGTTTTCTTCACTTTTTTTCTCTTTAAATTTCTCAGTCTCCTATTAGTGGCAAGTATGAATAATTTATCTAAAATATCATTAAACTATTTCTCCTATCACTGAAATATAGGATTAGTGATAATTTTGTTAGGGCAAATGGTATACAGAGTTTAATGATTTTTTGAACATAGATTTGAATTGCTTTTCAGACTGAATGGGTCAATTCACAACTCCACCAGTGGTGTGTTAATATGCTGTTTTCTGAACTAGCAGTCTAGTATTTGCCATTTTGTAAGCTGGAAACTCATAGTTGCTTTAATTTATATCTCTTTCAGTACTAGTAATTTGAGAGTTTAGTGTTTTTTTCTCTTTGAAATATTCCAGTTCATATTTTAAATAATCAAAATTGTCCATTTGGTCTTCTGTGATCTTAGCTATCTGAACTCTTGTTTGGTTGTTAACTCATTCTGCATTTATGGATTCAAAAGGTAATTTCTTCATCATTCCTCTAGTAATTTCTGTCCAATAGCTAGAACTTACCATTAACTCAGTGAGGTGCTTGAGTGTATCATCAATATGCAGAAAATATTGCTGTTTTTTAATTATGAGCAATAAATATTATTCCAATCATTCAGGTCTATTTTAATTTCTATTATAACTGGTGGTCTAAAGTATTTTTTTTTGTAGATTGGAATAATAACCTTTCCAGTAGTTGCATTGGTGTATGTTTAAGGAGCTGGCTACTGGTAGAATCTTTTTGTTTTCATGTTCCTCTTTTACTTGAAGAGATCCTGCAATTTTCATTTATGATTTCTTGAAAATCATATCTAGATTATTTTTTGATCATAATTATCAGATATTTCAATAATCTCATGCTTTTTCTCTCACATTTTCTGGATGGTGATCCCTAAGCAATTGGGGTAGGGGTAGCTCCCTAATATCCATCAACTACAACTAATCTGTTATCAAGACCATCTCTGCTGTGGCTATCCACTTACATACTTTAGCAGCAGGGCTTTCCAAAGGTCATAAGACTGCCATTAAAGTTACAGACCTTATACAGGCCATTTGGCCATCTCAGCAGGGTTGGTTGCCCAACATCCTGTGGTAGAAGCCCTTTGGAAGTTGTGATTTTCAAATAAAGATTGTATAAGAGTGAGTTGGGGAGGAAGGTTATATTCCTCTCACAAGTTAATTTAACTCTTCTAACAGACCAAATGCAGTATAAATCTATCTTATGAATCAATCACAAGAAATAGAATAATCAATACATAATTCACCATAACTCTCATCCTTACAGCATTGACCAATATAATCCACTCAAATTTAATTCTATATACTTCAAATTAACTAATACAATCACTGAGGCTCACTAAATCTGGGGTAGCTAGGTATACCAGTCTTGGAGTCAGGAGGACCTGAGTTCAAATCCAACCAGAGAAATTTGATATCTATTGCTTGTGTGACATGAAGGAAATCACTCCGTTGTTTCACCAAAATAGATCACAAGTATCTGAGGAAATACTTAGTAAATTCAGTAGGGTTATCAATATTATCTTTACAATTTTTATTTCTAGGTGTACATTGAGTTTTTTTCTCTGACAAATTTTAATTTTAAAGGCAATCAGTTCTTGAATAAGTTTTTCTAAAGTATCAGTTCTCCTTTCTAATCTTTCCCTATGAGTTATTCCAGTTTATATTTCATATTTCATTTGTGTGGGTGTTTTTGTAATCTTTATGGTAAGGACATTTTTTTCTTTTGCAGTTAACTTAGATTTGTTGTACTAGGATTTTTATTTTCTTGGGTCATCTTTGAGAACACTTTGCCCTTTGTTAAATTAAAGTAATCATAGTGTTTGGTGTATTATTTGGTTTTCTCACATGAAGAACCTCATTGTCTTGGTTGTGGGATTGTTTTTTGATCAAACAAGCCTCTGTTGCTGTATGTTTTGGACAGACCCTTCCAGGTCCTGAATTTGATGGCTCCCTACCCCACAGAAATTGTCTGGGTTTACTCTAGTTCTGGATTATGCCCAGATTGTTTAGATCCTGGATAGGAATGGAACTGCCTGGGATTTACTAAGGGTTTTCCTTTAACTGTGACCAAGTCTCCAGAACCACCCTACCCTGAGGCCTTGATGAAGAACTTTCTCCCATTGCAAAAGTCAACTTGAAGCTACCCTTCCTTGTAATGAGACTTGTTTATTGGATAAAGAAATTTACAGCTGGTTCTTTTCATAAAAAATAAAAACAAACAAAACTTGGTGCATTCATAAACCTGAACTCTAGTGTTTGGAGAGAATTTGGCATCCTCTATGTCCTAGAATGCCACCATCTTCCTCCACTCTCCCATTACTTCTTTAAATATAGTTACAGTTTTATGGGAGAGGCTATTAGTAGGTGTGATGTAATATAGTTCAAAATGGGCAGAACCACAATGTTCCCTGGTACTTGAAGTTATATGAAAAGAAGGAAAATACAGACAAGGATGGAGAAATTTCTAGACAAAAATATAAAGGGTGATATCAAAACCATTTTCTTTGTGTTTTGTTTAATTTGGTTCTAACTTGTTAAAGGTTCCTGCTGTGTATTCACATTTTGCTTCTTATATATAAATTTACCTGATGCTGACAGATCATCAGAATCACAGAATTTCAGAATTTAGGGGATCTCTTAAACCATCAGCTTAACCATGTATGAAAGAATCACTAAGTATTTCTAAGAGCAACAGATCCAAGTCAGGACCAATTGGATTTTCTTTACAGAATAATGGCATCTCTACCCCATTGCCACACTCTGCTGAGGGTCACTCTGCATTTGCTCCTCTACTGATGACTCCTTAATAAAGTTCTCATGTTAATTCTACAGATTATTGTGTGACATGGGACTGAGAAATTCTTTTCTGAATAATCCAGGATTTATCAAAGAAGAGGCAGCATGCCATGATCTAAAGTGGACTAAGCCTCAGTCTGGAGTCCTTAGTTTAAAGTCCAGTGTTGACTATTTATCTGATCCTGGAGAACTCTTATCATCTCTCCAAGCCCTGGTTCCTTTGTACCATTAGATTTAGAGAATCCACCCCAAATGTTTACATGATCTATTTGTGACTGATCTGTGGTAGAGCCTTCTGAGCCCCTGTTGGTCTGGTCAGCCACAATCAAAGGTACTGTAATTTGTCTCTAACATAGTGATATCATTTTGATCCTTTTCAAGACTGAAGGAAAACAGTCAACCAACTATTATAAAATGAAAACATTCCCCCATTTACCTTTTTCTTGGGTTTGTTGGGAGAAAAGCGATTTGTGAGCCATAAATTCGCAGGGAAATGCAAACTTTATCAATTAGACTTCAATCAGTTTAGATTGTCAAGAGGTTTAATTTTCTTTTTCTTATTCAAGCCATTAAGTTACTTCCTAATCATGAAAAACTTCTCCTCCTCATATGGAGGAGGGTTGGCATATCAAGGAGCAAGTGTTTATTGAGCATCCACGTTCCCTCATTCAGTCCTCTCTGAGTTGACAATCAGTAACACAAAAATCCTGCATGTTCAAAATCTAGGAAATCTCCAGTCCAGTATTTCATGAGAGAAAAGGCAGATGTGGCAGTTCAAGTGTGTGTGGAGATTAAGAACTTGAGGGACCTGAGACACCAATTTGTTCATGGGTACTTAACCTGGGATCTGTGAACTTGGTTTTACTTAAAAACTATTTTCATAATTTTACCTTCTTTTTAATCTTATTTATTTTAATACTTTGAATTTAAAAACATTCTCTAAATAACTTTTGCACAAATAAAATCAATGTAGCCAAGATAAGAAGGAATGAAGAAAGCTGGAAAACAATTTTCACAGTTGGTGTTTCTCATAAAGTACTCATTTCTAAAATATATAGAGAATTGTGTCAAATTTATAAGGTTACAAGTCATTCTCTAATTGATTAAGGGTCAAAGGATGTGAACAGACACTTCAAATGAAGAAATTACAGCTATTTATAGTTATATGAAAAATACTTCAAATCATAATTGATTAGAGAAATGTAAATTATAGCAATTCTGAAGTACCATCTAACATTTATCAGATTGGCTAAGATGATAAAAAAGGAAAATGATCAGTTGTTGAAAAGGATGTAGGAAAATTGGACATTAATGCAGTGTTGATGGTGTTTAGAACAGTTGTTTGGAGAGCAATCTGGAATTATGCCCAAAGGGCAGTAAAACTGTTCATGGTCTTTGATCCAGAATTCCAAATTTATATCCCAAAGAAATGATAAAAAATGAAAAAATCTCACATATTCAAAAATATTCATAGCAACTCCTTTTTGTAGTGACAAAAAATTGGAACTTGAGGGAATACCCATCAATTGGGGAATGGCTGAACAAGTTGGGGTATATGAAGGTGATGGGGGAAGTATTGTTCTGTAAGAAATCACAAGAAGTCAAACTTTAGAAAAGCATGGAAAGTCTTGCATGAACTGATGAGTGAAGTGAGCAGACCCAAGAGAACATTGTACAAGTTAACAGTAATATTGTGAGATGATCAACTATGATGGAAACAGCTCCTTTCAGCAGTTCAGAGATCAATGGCAATCCTGAAGGACCTGTTGTGGACAATACCCTCCACATTCAGAAGAAAAAACTATGAATTCTGAATGCAGAGCAAAGCATATTAGATTCACTCTTGAAAAACTTTATCTTTTTCTTTTCTTTCTCACGGTTTCTTCCTTTGTCCATAGTTATAATTCCTCTTTCACAATATGAATAATAGGGAAATATGGTAAATATGATTGTACATGTGAAGCTTTTATCAGACTCTTTGCCAGCATAGGGAAGGTGGAAGGAAGGGAGGGTGCTAGAAAAATGTGGAACTCATAAATTTGTAAATGGATGAATGTTGAAAAACTACATTTGCATGTAATTGGAAAAATAAAATAAAATTTCAATTGAAAAAAATAATAAATTCTTTTTGTTCTGATATTTGTGATCTGAAAAAGAAAATATTTTGATGACTTTATCTTTTTATAAGTGATCTCCTTTGTAATTCTGTTTATTTTAGTATTATTCTTTTAAAAACGTTATTCTCCAGGTCAGCTAGGTTGTCTGAGTTCAGATCCGGCCTCAGATATTTGCCAGCTCCGTGACCCTGGGCAAGTCACTTAACCTCAGTTGACTCCACAAAAAAAAAAAGAAAAGAGAAAAGAAAAGAAAAAAATCAATCTAAAAAATCCAAACACCATTCTTTTCTGAAGGAGTCAATAGATTTCACTTAGATTGCTGTAGGGACTCATGACCAGAAAACTTTAAAAATCTCTTAGTTCAGGCCCTTTGTTCCACTGATG